>NW_024870556.1:40827-112501 GCF_013358625.1 Macadamia integrifolia | reverse complement strand
TTATGCCTCTTGTTCCAGGTTCGTCTGATGAACCTAAAGATTGTTTTGAAATTAAAGATGATTTAATTGAGGAAACCAAAAATGATTATTCTGAAAGAGAAAATGATTATTCTGAAAGAGGGTAAATCCCTAACATCCTTATGTTCCTCCTATTTCATTTCCTAATCGCTTGGTAAACAAAAAGAAGATTGCTTCCATGGATAAAATTTTAGAAGTCTTAAAAAAGGTAGAAGTGAACATCCCTCTTTTGGATGCCATATCCCAGATCCCCACCTATGCAAAGGTACTGAAAGATTTGTATACTCACAAACGTATCACTAGTGTGTCCAAAAAAGCGTTCTTGGCAGGTAACATTAGTTCCATAATTACTCAGTCTATAGTAGCCAACTATAAGGATCCAGGGAGCCCTACCATATCTTGTGTCATAGGAAACACCTACATTGAGCATGCCTTACTTGACATTGGCGCAAGTGTGAATCTTTTACCTTACCATGGGTACAACCAACTAGGATTGGGAGAATTAAAAGCCACTGGAACTACTCTTCAGTTGGCAGATATGCCTATTAAGATTCCTAAAGGGATGGTTGAGGATGTCTTACTAAAGGTGGAAAAATTTATTTTCCCTGTTGATTTCATTGTGTTAGATACCAAGCCCTTCTCAACCAAGGATGAGATCCTAATAATTCTAGGAAAACCATTCTAAGCTACCAGTAATGCATTAATCAATTGCCAGAATGGTTTTCTAAGGTTATCTTTTGGCAACCAAACTGTTGAGTTTAACATGTTTAAGATAGGCAAGCAACCACATATGGAAGAAAAGATCAATATGCTTGAGCATTATCTAGATTTTTCCGATGATTTAATTACCAACTTTGATATTGATTTTGATTCAGAATTTCAAGAGTGTATGGATAAGTTGGATGATAATAATGAAAATTTCTTTTCTGAAGTCTTGAGTCTTCACACAACTGTGGAGCACTTAGGACCCGTTTCCAATTCCATTCCCAATCATTCTATAGTTTAGCCCCCTAAGCTAGATCTTAAGGAGTTGCCATTTAATTTGAGGTATGTTTTCCTAGGGCCTGACCAGACTCTTTCTGTAATAATTTCTTCAAATTTGACTTCTAGCCAGGAAGAGGAGTTACTTAAAGTGTTAAATAATAATAAGGAAGCTCTAGGTTGGACCATGGATGATATCAAGGGTATAATTCATTCTATTGTGCAACATCATATACATCTTATGGAGGATTCCAAACCATCCATGAAACCCCAAAGAAGAGCTAACACAGTGATGATGGAAGCTATTAAGAAAGAGATCTTAAAGTGCTTGGATCATGGAATAATTTATCCTATTTCTGACAGCCAATGGGTAAGCCCAGTTCACGTAGTGCCTAAGAAGTCTGGGGTGACTGTAGTTCCTAATGTCAATAATGAACTAATTCCAACCCATGTCCAATCAAGGTGGAGAGTGTGCATAGACTATAGAAAACTTAATGTGACAACCTGGAAGGACCACTTCCCATTGCCATTCATTGATCATATGTTAGAGAGGTTAGCTGGACATAATACTATTGTTTTCTTGATGGATATTCTGGCTATAACCAGATCCCAATTGCTTTAGAGGACTAACATAAGACCATTTTTACATGTCCATATGGAATATTTTCTTACAGACATATATCCTTTGGGCTTTGCAATGCCCCTGCTACGTTCCAACAATGCATGATGAGCATCTTTTCTGACATGGTCGAAAAATTCTTAAAAGTATTTATGAATGACTTTTCAATTCATGGAAATTCCTATTGTGAATGTCTTCATCATCTTTCTCTAGTTTATAAAGGTACATATCCAAAAATTTGGTTTTGAATTGGGAGAAATGTCATTTTATGGTTAAATCTGGTATTGTTTTAGGCCAGTAATATCCAATGAGGGAATTAAGGTAGATAGAGCCAAAGTGGATTTAATTGATAATTTACCACTTCTCAATCTGTTGAGGACATCCGATCTTTTCTAGAGTATTCAGGCTTCTACATAAGGTTTATTAAGAACTTTAGTTAGTTAGCCCAACCTCTCATTTCATTACTTTCCAAAGATCAAACTTTTGAGTTTTCTAAATAGTGCCTAGAATCCTTTAAACAACTTAAGAAGGAGTTGACCAATGCACCCATTGTTCAACCACCTGTTTGGACTAAACCTTTTGAACTGTTGTGTGATGCTTCAAATTTTATCATAAGAGCTGTTTTGGGTCAAAAGATTAATAAGTTGCCCACTGTCATTTACTATGCTAGTAGGACCTTAAATGATGCACAACTCAATTATATAACCACTGAAAAAGAATTTTTAGCTATTGTGCTTGTATTAGAAAAGATTCGATCTTACTTAGTTGGTTCACATGTGGAGGTGTATACTGATCATTCTGCTCATAGATACCTAGTTCAGAAGAAGGATGCCAAAGCCCGTCTCATTAGGTGGGTTTTATTTTTGTAAGAGTTTTATTTAGAAATTAGGGATAAGAAAGGAGTTGAAAACTTAGTTACAGACCATTCATTTCGGCTTCCCAATTCCTTGACTGTCGATTCTCCAGTCAACGAGAACTTTCCAGATGAACAGTTATTTACAGTGTCCAGTGAACCATGGTTTGCTGACATTGTCAACTTCTTGGTTTCAGGTGTGACTCCGGATCATTGGTCCACCCAAGATAAGTATAGGTTTCATTCCCAAGTTAAGCACTTTTTTCTGGAATGATCCTTATTTGTTTAAGATATGTTCAGATTAGATTATCCGACGATGTGTTCCTAATCATGAGCAACATTCTATTCTCTCTTTTTACCATGATTATGCATGTGGTGGACACTTTGGACCTAAGAAGACTACCATAAAGGTTCTCCAATGCGAATTTTATTGCTCACTCTTTTAAGAGATGCTTTTGATTTTTGCAAGGCTTATCCTACTTACCAATCTTTTGACCTTATCAATAAGAGGAATATAATGCCTCTCAACCCTATTTTAGTAGTTGAGATCTTTGATGTATGGGGCATCGATTTCATAGGACCATTCCCTAATTTCTTTAGGAATTTGTACATACTTTTGGCTGTTGATTACGTTTCTAAATGGATAGAGGTCATACCTTGTAAATCTAATGACCACAAAGTGGTGGTCCAGTTTCTCAAAGAGAACATTTTTTCTTGCTTTGGTGCACCACGTGCAATAATTAGTGATAAGGGTAATTATTTTTGTAATCGGCTTTTTGAGGTCTTAATGAAAAAGTATGGGATCACCCATAAGTTATCTACCCCTTATCACCCCCAAACTAGTGGCCAAGTGGAGGTGTCTAATAGGCAGATCAAACAAATCTTAGAGAAAACTGTTAATCCCAACCGTAAGGATTGGTCTTTTAGGCTCATTGATACCTTGTGGGGCCATTAGACTGCATTCAAGACCGACCTTAGTCAGCCTCCCTACCGTTTGGAGTAGAGGAAAGCTTATCACTTACCAGTTGAGTTGGAGCATAAGGCCTTTTAGGCCATCAAGAAGCTCAACTTTGATTTGTCTGATACGAAATATCATCGTAGGCTCCAATAATCTGAGTTGGAGGAACTTAGGAATGATGCCTATGAAAGTTCAAGGATTTATAAGGAAAAGACCAAAGCTTTCCATAATATGCACATTATGTGTAAATCTTTTACAATTGGTGATAAGGTCTTATTGTACAACTCTCGATTACATCTTTTCCCTAGTAAGCTTAGATCCCAATGGGATGGACCGTTTGTTGTCCATAATATATATCCCCATGGGGTTGTGGAGATTCTGAATCCAAGAATAAGGGTAATTTCGAAGGTTAATGGTCAGCATTTGAAACCGTTCCTCGAGTTTCCTACTACTGGTAGTGAAGAGGTCATGGATCTCCATGAACCTCTTTACACTGATGACTAATTTTTAATCAGGTATGACCCCCTTGCATTGTCTTCGCTTTTAATTCTTTCCATGCATTGAGGACATTGCATGACTTAAGTGTAGGGTAGGAAAACCAGTTTCTGCTTTTTTCACTTTGTTTTGTTTGTTTTTCTTTTTATTTTTGAGCTTGCTAAGGATGAAGTCCTACTTTGGCATTTGGCTAATTATCATACCATTTGGTTGCTTAATATATGAAAATTAAAGTTTTGATTAAGGTACCCATTTCGAACGTATAAAAACCTTGTTGAGAAGAAAAAAACAAGTTTGTGTTTTGAGATGCAACTTTCTTTTGAAAAATAAGAGACTCTTATTTTATGGTGTTGGACCAGATGTAAGTCTGTGGGTTCCTTGTACTTTTGATTTGGAGTTGAGACATTCTTTTTAATTTGGCATGAGTTGACAAATGCACAATTTTAAATGAAATGTGAAATGTGGTATAAAGAAGAATAAGAGTTGATTCCCTTAGAACTAGATAAGGCATTGCGCTTCAGGAAGCATGGTGTCTTGAACGAAATTCCTAAAGAGAAAACTTCTAAAAGAACTCTAGCATCACTGTCTTTGTGGGTATATACAAAAAGTGAAGCTAGATACTAACTTGGGTGTCTGGTGTTTGCTCTACCATGTCATTCAAGCCAAAAGTAGTGGAGTAGAATAGAGTTTATTAAGCAAAAAAAAAATGAGAAAAAAATGTGCAAATGTCATTAATGCTAGGTAACATGTTTGGTCAAAAACACTCCAACGCCTTAGTCATTGGTTTCCTATTTCTTCACAAGTGGTTTTGCCTTAAGATAAGAATGTTTTGGAAGAGAAGAAGTGAGTTCCACATTAAGAAATATGCTAGTGCCTAGAATTGATAAAAGGTAATAAAAGTTCAAGTGTGGGGGTCCCTTGTAAGAAGAATTATCTTTACTCCGGATTGGTATGGCCCTTACCATTAGTCAAGGTTGGGATTTATTTATTCTGAATTTTGGGTATATATTTACTGCAAACACCCACAAGACACAACTCGTCCACTAGGGGTGACTTAGGGGTTTAAAGGCTTATTGCACATGCTAAGTGCAACCGTGGTTCATACGAAAGTAAGTTAAGTTTTTTTTTTATTCTTTTTCTTTTTGTTTTGCTCGAGGACTAGTAAAGGCTAAGTGTGGGTGAATTCTGATGAGCACATTTATGTGTGAAATCTAATGTAGTAAAACATGCATTTTACATATTTAGAATGGAGTTACCTTGGGTTTTACTCTTTTTTTGCAGGTTTTATATTTTCAATGCCTTAAGGACTATCGGGCGCTATATCTCCAATTTTACACACAAAGAGTTCCTATTTCTTTTTATAGTTGCGAAGATGATGCAATTTTGAGCAAGGTGGACGCGTTCAATTGCAAGTACACATTCTTTTGGTCAACAGTACAAGTGTCTATTCTTTCGGGCCAGAAAAAGAATAATGGATCAGAACTAAATCTAGATGCAAAACCAGCCCTTCTGCAGTTGTCCCAAGGGTATAAGGAATATTCTAAATACCAATAAGGATCAACGGACCACATCCGTAAGTGATTGAAGATTTATTTTTGGTAACAACTACCTAGCGTAGTTGGTGAGTTGTGGTGTGAAAGATCCCTTGCTTATTAGGAGGTCTCAAGTTCGAACCTCTTAGCTACCATTTTGTTGAGGTTCTTTTTCCAGAAGATTTTCTCTCTCCTACTCATCACTCAAAGGAGGTGGGCCAAAGGGTTTCTTACACAAGAGGAGAGATAAATAAGGAAATAAAGAGAAAAATAGAAAAAGGGAGAAAAAATAGGAAAGGAAAAAAAAAAAGGAAAAAAATAAGTAAAAAAAAAAAATCATCCAAGTTGCTGCCCATGTTTAAAGAAGAGAGAGAAAAGAAAAATAAAAAAAGGAAGCAAAATCGTTGGCGATTTCCTACTTTCTACGATTCTCTATCTTCTCTCTCCTCCACCTCATCAACAAGATAAAAAAAAATCTTTTTTTTTATAAGCTAAAATCATTAGCTTCCCTCCCCCATTCTCTATATAATAGAATTAACACAAGGGGAGGAGGCACTTCATTCTTCTTCTGGGGTTTTTTTTTAATTGCTCTATCTCTTTCTCCAGTTTTCTCTTTCTCTAGCTCTACTTCTAGGTTTATGCTTTAAACATTTTTGTAAGTTCTTTTTATTCAATTAATGCAAGCACTTTTGTTTTTTTTTATTCAGTCTTTTATTTTTATTATTTAAACAATTGAAGTTGTAATTTTCAAGTTCTAGTTTTAGGCTTAGTTCTAGGTGACAAGAACAAGCTATGAAGCATGTCTTTCAAGTTCAATTTTTTTCTTCAGATTTTTTTTCTCTAGCACTAGAAATTTCAGATTTGGTTTATTCCAGATCTGGTTTTTAGTACTGATAGTATCTCAAATCGATCAAGTTTTCAGTTCAAGGGTTAAAGTTCAAGTAAGTAGGCTCCTTCAATAGTCTTCTCTCCCCCCTTTCATTCCTTCTCCTGACTTCCCTTTCTTTCTTAATTTAGGATTTTAATTTTAGTCGTTACATTATTGCTATCCCTTTCCCCCAAGGTTCATGGTTAGTGTATGTGTTGGTTTTGCCCCTCTTAGCCATAGAACCATCATTTTATTATTTGTATTTTAATTGTCTCCCTTTCCCTAAAGCCAAGTAGAGTAATCCTTGTAAGAGTGACTCTCTTGTCAAGTAAGGAAGCTCATATTATGATGTATCCCTTGGGCTAAGTAGAGAAACCTACTTATGAGTCTCTGTCTAGCTTTATCCCCTTTCTTTTACTTTATTTTCATTTCAGCATTTTTTTTTCTTCATTGCTTTTTAATTGTGTGTGGTGTTTATTTTCAGCTATTTATTTATTAAATTTTAATTGCATTTCTTGCGTATTTAAATTCTTAGATGACGAATGGTTAGGACGTTATTTTAGATACATATGTTTAGGATGGTAATTAGAATTAGATCATAGCCATTTATTAGTTTACTTTCGCATTATTAAAAGAAACAAAAAAATAAAGTGGCTGCTCTCCCTGCGTTTGACCCGTAGCTACACTGATCCGTACGCTTGCGGTTATATTTTAAAATCTCAAACAGTGGGCCACTATAGGCACTTCATCGAGAATTTTTCTTGAATCACCGCTCCAATAACCAATTTGACCAAAAAGGCATGAAGTTTGAATGGTCTAAGGAGTGCAAAAATAGTTTCCAAGAGTTGAAGAACCAATTGGTGTCAACCCCAGTACTAAAAATTCCACAAGGCACAAGTGGTATGGAGGTCTACATTGATGCTTCCAGAATTGGATTAGGTTGCGTTCTCATGCAATATGGTAAGGTAGTGGCGTATGCATCTAGGCAATTGAAAGAGTATGAGAAGAACTACCCGACCCATGATTTAGAGTTGGCGGCAGTTATCTTTGCCTTGAAGATCTTGCGCCATTATTTGTATGGGGAGAAGTGTGAAATATTCAGTGATCATAAAAGCTTTAAGTATTTCTTCACCCAAAGGGATCTGAACATGAGAAGAAGGAGATAGCTGAAACTTATGAAGGATTATGACTGCGATATCTAGTACCATCTGGGTAAGGCTAATGTGGTGGCTGATGCATTAAGCCAGAAAGTTCAGACCGTATAACTTGTTTGCTTGGCCACCATCCTACAACTCAAGAAAGAAACAATACTGATGGATCTACCTTGGAGCTTGAACATCAACCAAATAATATTGAGCAGATGACTCTATCTCTAGCAATCCTGCAAGTACAATCATCCATCAGGCAAGAGTTAATCATGAAGCAACCCTTAGATCCTGAGTTACAGAAAATCAGAATTAAGATCTAAGAGCAAATGATGGACGATCCTGATTTAACAATAGCCAGTGACAGAGCACTATTGTTTTGAGGCAAGTTGTGTGTGCCCAATGACTTGGGGATTCAGGACAGGATAGTAAAGGAAGCACACAACTCAGAATATACACTTTACCCCGAAAGCAACAAGATGTATAAATATCTTAAGCAAAGTTATTGGTGCCCAGGGATGAAGATTAGAGCGGTGCTATATGTGGCGCAGTGTCTCATGTGTCGAAAGGACAAGGCAAAGCGGCATCGACCCTATGGCACTCTTCAGCCCCTTCCGGTACGAGAGTGGAAGTGGGACATGATTACCATGGACTTCATTACAGGGCTACCTCGTACACCCAAGGGGATGGATGCAATCTGGGTGATAGTCGACAGGCTTACCAAGACTGACCATTTCATTCCATTCAAGACTACCTATTCCAATGACAAATTGGCACAAATTTACATAGATAATGTAGTTCGCTTTATAGGATACCAGTGAGTATTGTATCAGACAGAGACCCAAGGTTCACATCTAAATTCTGGAAGAGCCTCCAGTATGCCATGGGAACAGAAGTGAACCTAAGTACTATTTTCCATCCACAGACTAACGGGCTATCCGAATAGACCATACAAATAATAGAAGATATGCTCAGGGCCTGTGCGACGAAAATGAGTGGCAGTTGGGAGGAAAACATACCTCTTATGGAGTTTTCTGATAATAATAGTTATCAAGCCACCATTAGAGTAGCTTTATATGAGGCACTGTATAGGAGGTGGTACAGGACTCCCTTATATTGGGATGATGAGAAAATGCCACATGTTTGATCCAAATATGATACAGATGACTTGTGATAATGTTGATGTCATTCGAGAGAAGATCAAGGCGGCCCAATCATGTCAAAAGAGCCATACGAACAATCGCAGAAATGACATTAAGTTCCAAGCGGGGGAGAAGGTATTTCTTCAAATCTCTCCTACCAAGGATTTACACAGGTTCCATAGGAAGGGCAAGCTGAGTCCAAGATATGTTGGCTCGTTTGAGATATTGGAACAAGTTGGCTCAGTAGCGTATATGCTAGCCCCTCCGCCTTCATTCAGCAACGTTCACAACATATTCTACGTTTCAATGTTGAAGCAGTATGTTCATGATCCATCGCATGTGCTAGCTGTGGAACCAAAGTACTTTGATGCTGATATAACTTATGAATAACAACTTGTTGAAATCCTGGATCAGAAGATAAAGACCCTTCGCAACCGATCTATTGCTTTTGTAAAGGTACGATGGGCCAACCACTCACTTGAAGAGGCATCTTGGAAGAAAGAATAAGAAATACAGGCTAAATACCCTCATCTATTCGGACTACCAGGTAACTTCAATTTCAAAGATAAAATTTTTAAAGAGGGGGATAAATGTAGAGCCCTGCTCTCTAAACCCGATTTATTGATCGGTTGGTTAGGTTTTATCATGCAGGGTCTGAACCGGCAAGGGTTAATGCAGGTACCCTATGGTGTATGACAGCAAGGGTGACGTCAATGCAGGATGGTCAGATAAGATTGAGTCGATACCTGATATGATTCGCATGCCTAAGCCATGCCTTTGCATGTATAATAAGGCCATGTATGAGTAGAGAAGGTATGTTGTCATATTTGATTACGAGAACGTGATCCACGACAAGTGGCAGGAATGAGATACGTGTTAAGAACCCATTTCCCACCAAAGTACAGCAAGATTGGCCTTATTTTGACCAACTAGTGGGTGTGACCCTCCAGTGTGACCCACCTGTGTGGGAAATATGGGCCCTAGCAAGTCCAACCTGGGTGAGCACGCATATTTTGGGTTTTCCATTGTAATAAAGTCACGTGTGCCCGATAATGCTAGCTATTTTGTCTGTATTGTGATTTAATGCATTTTGGTCCATAGAGGAACAAAACCAAATAAGCCTTAGTAGATATTTATAACCCAAGGTATAAATAGAATTTACTTCTCTCTCTCTCCCATTTATGATTTCAGCAAGATTTTGGTGGAGAGGAGTAAAGAAGAGGGAGAAAAGAGGAAGGAGAAGAGAAGGAAGAGGGAAGAAGTATTCCCCCTTGATTTTCGAGGCCGTATCTTGTCTTTTCGTTGCCAGAATAGTGACTAATGCCTTGAGATCTGCATATTAAGGTATGTAACGCCATAAACCCTTGGAATATAATGAAACCCTCTTATGCGTGGTCAAATCAAAGGGATAATAGAAACCCTATGTGATTTCTTTGAAGGTTTAAAAAAGGAAACCAAGAATTGAAATTATTTTGGTGACATTTTGTGTTGGGAAAGAGGATCCTAAGTTTTTGGGGTTTCTTGAGCTAATGAATTATTTTGTTTCCAAAAACCTTGATTGTACTTAGATCTATGGTATAATCAGGTGGATGAAGCCTAAAATGTGTGAAAAATGAGGTTAGAACAAACCCCTTGGATTCCTAAGAGGTGGAATGAATAAGGGAAGAAGTATAGCAGAACCTATTGAACACTGGTGGGTAGCATCAGCGGGTAGCCAGACGCACTAGTGTGACCCCCCAGTCTTACCTGGGCTTCTGGGCCTACAGGTGGGTAAGACCAACAGGTACCTAGACCCATCGGTATAACCCACCGATCTTGCCTGGGCTTCAGTAAGACCCATTGGTTTTGGATTAGCCCCTGGGTCCCTACCAGCAAGTAGGACCAACGAGTACCAGACCCACCGGTAGCACCCGTCGGTGTGTGCCTAAATGCTGTCTGCCTGGGTAGTTTGCACAGGTGGGTCCTCCTACCCGTCAGTATGACCAACATGTAGTCCAAATGAACTCTGTTTGAACTCAAACTCATCAACAACCTTCTTCACATTATTAAACTCATCGTGACCATATTCTATGTCTTTTTATAATTCTGAAATGGGCGTATTCTCAGTTTCTTATCTGTGTTAGGTTTCAAAACATCCGTCTTCACACGCCGGATCTTACATTGAATTTTATTTTAGGAGTGTTTATGGCATCATCCTCATTACATATATATATATATGCCATCTAAGGATACCATTTTTATGCATTTGCTTGCCTATCATAGGATGCATTATGAATCGATATATTGTATCTCGTCTTCCAATTACTTGTCTCTTGTTTTGAATTATGACCATGGATTATTAAATTGATTGGATGATAATAATTAGTTAGCCATGTGATAAATTGCTAGACTAGAAGCCGTAGTCGACATGGAAACGAATGCATTGGTATACCGTGAAATGGGACACAAAAGTACTATGCATTCGTATTATCTCATATAGGAGCATGTGATTAGGATTTGATATTCTCTCGTGCTACAAACCTTCCTAACTGAGGTTTAGGTGTTAGGTTATCACTAGGGGAAACGTCGGTCGTAGACCACCGTGGTGGTTAGAAGTACGTCTGGATGATTATTAGGACAATTGAAAACCTTGGTGATACATTCAGAGGGCCAATCATACTATTTTTATTTTCTACTGTGGTTTGACCACAATTTACCTTTCTGTTGTGGTTTGGCTACGATTTATTTTTCTACTGTGGTTCAGCCACAATTTGCTTTTCAAGTGCTTACTGTTGGCCTTCTCCAACAACCCTATGGGTCTATCGTAGGATGGAGAAATCATCTTGAACCGAGGCATACACGCACTGTGTTTGTAAGTAGCACATAACCTATGACTTAGTAATGTTGCTTAGGTGGATAAGATTAAAATGAATCTCATACATATAGTATCATTTGAGTTGTAATTGCTGGTGTGAGTCTTTCTTTCCATTTACTATGCTAGTGAGCTCACCCCTTATGTACACACATTTTTAGATGATTTTATAGGATTTCCAATAGAGGAATAAGTATTGGGGTCCACCAATAAAACTCCAGTGAGGGATTGGTGGGTTCTAGAAGGATTTAACCACAGAGTTGGATGCCTATGCGAGAGTTGTGTAGTAGGGCAACAGTAGTTATTCCAATACACTATTCTTCTTTATTCCTTTGGTATTTCCCATTTTTGTGCTCTCGATAATTAAATTATTATTTCTTGTATAAATATCAAGCCTACGGGCCCACATATAATTAGACTATGTATAATAATTTGGGTATCAAGAGTAAGTGAGGATTTACAGGTATTTATATATGACAAGACTTCCGTTGAATTACATTTTTATATTCTATGTTAGATGTGACTTGCTGTGTTGTGGTTACTGTATCAGATGATCCTGGTGGTTTTTGGGTTATTCGGAGGGAACCCGGTCACCGATCAGGTTCTATGTGAACTGGGTGTGACAACCGATCCGATACGACTGGTATAGCCGATCCTAGACCGACACTTGAAACCATGCTCCCTTATACTTGGCCTATATTTACTAAAATTATTTTACTTTTTACTTTTTTTCTAATACTCCCCTGTTTTTAGATTTTTACATCGCTTTCTCCCCTGCTCTTTTTTAATATCCATATTACCCTTCCTTTTCACTTGTAACCTATTAAAATTTTTCAAATTGATTGAGAATGAAAATTAATACTTTTCATGGGTCCCATTCCTCCATTAGAGGGTGGCAAGTTCCTATAAATTTAAATCTCTTTTCAGTGTGGAAGAACTAAGTGGTTCGTATTAGTATTGGTTGAGAATGATGCATATCCAATACTTTTATCAAATTTTTTTTATAATTTTTTTACTATCTAAAACCATGTGTCACAATGCTAACGAAGAATATAACATTAAATTCAATACCAATCCGAATTAGTATCAACTGAGACTGATACCAATCCAATACTGATAAAAAAAAAAAAAAAAAAGTAATTCACTAAACTTGTGATTGATGGATGAGATAAAAAAAAATAATAAATAAACAATAACCTTGATGGATGGACGAGACCAAAAAAAAAAAAAAAAAACTAATGAATAAATAATATCTTTAAGTTACTTAATATTAATGCATTTAAAAAAATCAAAAAAGATAAAATAAAAAACAACGATACGGGATCCAATGAGAAGTTTGAGTTTTAGCCAACAAAGCAATATTTAAACCAAGTAATCGTAAAAGGACAACCCCTGTTGGTTGTTTTCTTAGATTAGTAAAAGCATGTTTTGAACAAAAAAATTTGAAAAAAGTTTAATAGGTTACAAGTGAAAAGGAGGGGTAATCTGGGTATTTAAAAAGAGGAGGGGAGAAAGAGATGTAAAATATCAAAAGTAGGGGAGTATCAGAAAAAAAAAGTAAAAGATAAAAGAGTTTTAGTAAATATAGGCCAAGTGCAGGAGAGTGATAGTAAATTCCCCATTTTTTTAATCAAATGCCTTAATTAAAAATGTCAAAAGTAAGGGATTTTCAGGAAAGAGAGGATCAAGATTATTTTCTTTATAAGAAATATGAAAAAGCGAAACATGTGAGTAGAATGAGAACCAGGGAAGGCAATAGTTCTCTTCTCTCTCAATGTGTTCTAACATTTTTAATACAAACAACAACAATAACAATCATAATCTTATCCCAACTGAATTGGGTCAATTACACGGATCCAATATGGAAAAAAGAAAGTAAAGAAGCAAAAGAGAGCTGAAGAAACTTGGTAGAAGAAGGTATAGCAGTATAGAAAAACGCATCATGGAAACATCTCTTATAGGGGGTCTGCAACACGGGTCCTTGCCCTCTATGAAACTCTATCCGAAGTCATACTTGGGTCAAGCAATACACTTTGCATATTGTTTCAGACCACTTCGTTAATAGTCATCTTTGGTCTGCCCTTACCTTTTCCAGTTCCCACCAAATGAATCCGGTCACTCTTCTTAACTAGGGTCTCCATTGATCTTCGTTGAACATGGTCATACCACCTCAATAGGCTCTCATAGAGTTTGTCTTAGATTTGTGCTACCCCCAAATCATTTCTATCACGCTCATTCCTTATCCTATCTCTCCTGATCTTGCCGCACATGTTTCTCAACATTCGCATCTTCGTAACACTTAGGTTATTCAAAGTACTCTTCTTGATTACCCAACATTCTGCTCCATACGTCTTAACTGGACGAATAACTGTCTTGTAAAATTTTTCCTTGAGTTTGATAGGCATTCTTTTGTCATATAACACTCCCGACGCACCTCATCACTTCATCCACCCCATTTTAATCCTATGGGCAACATCATCCTCTATATCCCCCTCTTTGTCAATGATAGACCCCAGGTATTTAAAACAATCATTCTAGGGTAATTCCTGTTTCCCAAGCTTCACCACTCCCTCCCCTCCTCTAGATTGACTAAAGGGGTACATCATATATTCTGTCTTTGTTCTGCTTAACCTAAAATCTCTTGATTCCAAGCTTGATAAACATAGCTTCAGTTTACTATTAATCACATCCATAGTTTCATCTATCAATACAATATCATCAACAAATAGCATAAACCACGGAACCGAGTCTTGGATGTGCCTGGTTAGGTCATCCATAATGAGTGCAAATAAATAAGGACTTATAGAAGATCCTTGGTGTAACCTAATTGTGATTGAGAATTCATTACATTATCCCTCTGTCATTTTGACACTCATCACCACTCCCTCGTACATGTCCTTGATAATGTCTACATAGTTGATCTTACCTCTTCTCTTCTCTAGGACATGCCAAATTAGCACTTTCGGTACTCTGTCATATGCTTTCTCTAGGTCAATGAGACAAAATGGAGGTCCTTTCTGTGGGCTCTAAAAACTTCCATTAGCCTCCTTAGGGGGTAAATAGCTTCAGTTGTAGATCTCCCGAGCATAAAATCGAATTGGTTCTCCGATACCTTGGTTTCCTTACTTAGGTGGACTTCAATAACTTTTTCCCATAGTTTCATGGTGTGGCTTATAAGTTTTATGCCTTTATTGTTATTATAGCTTTGACATCCCTTTGTTCTTATAAATCGAAACCACAATGCTTCTCCTCCACTCATCCGGTATAGATTTTGTACTCAGAATTTTGTTAAACAGCTTGGTTAACCAAGTCACCTCATGTCCTCCCAAGTTCTCCCATACTTCGATTGGGATCTCTTCTGGTCCCGTAGTTCTACCTATATTTATCCTTCGCATGGCCTCTTTAACGTCGATTTTTCCAACTAGCAATAAATGTCCATCAGGTGTATTGGCTTCATGGCTACCCCCCTCCCACATCTAGGTTTACCTTATCAATTACAGTATCTCCATTTAGTAGGTTACAAAAATAATCACCCCATCTCCTCATTATGTCCTCATTCCTTATCAGCACTCTACCATCCTCATTTTTTATGCATCTAACGTGGTCCGAATCCTTGTTCATCATTTCTCTTATTTTAGTTGTCCTATAAATCTCTTTTTCTCCCTCCTTTATATTAAGGTTTTCATACAAATCATCATATTTCTTTGCCCTAGCTTTCCCCACAATCTTCATAGCCTCATTTCTAGCTGTGTGATATCTTGCTCTATCTTCAGTCTCATTAGTCCTCTGTCAAGTCTTAAAACAATCATTTTTAGTCTTAATGGCGGCTTGGACCTCGCTGTTCCACCACTAGGTCTTTCTAGGGGTACGTCTCCCACCCTTAGTTAAACCTAAGACCTCTTTAGCCACCTCCTTTATGCTAGTCGTCATTGTAGTCCACATCTCGTTAGTATTTCTCACACAGTCCCACGTGCCTCCTTAATGTTTGGAGAAAAATACCTAGAAAGTCCTAAAGTCTAAAGCTTACTAAAATGGAAAACCCACTATTTGTTTGTAGGTGGAGGAGGCTTTTAGACAAAGAAAGCGAGTGGGCACTGGGGGCACAAAGATAGAGCAGAGCAATTGTCACGTTCATGTCCCTTTCTAATTAGTAGTAGTACTTGGTTACTAACACGTACTTAATTATGAAGCGATTCGGTAAGAAAGCATTCTACCCAAAAAAAAACAGATAAGGTAAGGAGGCATCCGGGACAGGATACATGGACAGCTGTGAATAATAGCCAGATTAATCTCCCTTAAACATCGACAACATCCATCATTACTAGATTTAATCTATCATCATTTATTTAACTTCGAACGGATGATGATGATGTCTTCCATATTCTTTATATTTGTATGAGTTAGTAGAGAGAGAGAAGATTTGATAGTTCTTTATAAAGCTTCAAATGTAAAATCGGAAGGTTAAATATTGAAGGTAATTCTGTTTTTTTATATTTTTTTTTATTAAGAGAAATAGTTTTTTTTTTTTTGGGGGGGGTGAAATATTAAGGAAAATAGTAGGGTGGTATTACAGTAATTGCATGAGATACGTAGTATCAACTCGTCTCATCACAATATCATAGATTAATTTGAGATTGGTTAATGTCCATAATAGGTAACCCTAGGTTTATATTTTTTGTAGTTTTTTTGGGGTAAAAGCTTTTTGTCTATGAACATGATCCCAAACCAAGAAGAGGGCCAATAGGAGGGTGCATGAAAACAGCAGTAGTGTTGGAATTTTTGAGTGATTGTCATTTCACCCCATCATGTGTCTCGGCAGAGGCGTCAAATTCCGGGTAGAGTTCTTTTTCTCATTTTTTTTAGAAGAGGGTTCCTTTAAAAAAACTTGGACATGTGCTGGGAATACATGCGGAAGCATCAACTGGTGCAAAATGTTTTCCTTTCATAGGGGTGGAATGGTCATTTTACATTTCCCATATCTAGATGTAAGGTCACATTACCTTTCAAGATTCTTTTTTCCCTTTTAGTTAGTTATGGAGGCTTTAGTGTTCTTAGTTGTTAGCATAGATCATATATTTTATAAGGGTAAGAGAATAACCTCCAAGGGTAACTAAACTACAAGTTAGCGGGTACAATCAATAGGAGGGCGCATGGGAGCATTTTCAATGTGGGGTAATACAGTTTTTTTGCACCCACTTTGAGTGCAAGTACACACTAAAGAGTTGCATTCTTTCTTCCATTTAATTATTAGAAAAAAGAATGCTACCTTATTACATTTTCCATTCCATTCTCACAGGAAACTGTGAAATGATGCCCGTGCATGCCCCCAGTTGGGATTCCCATGTGTGTTCCCCAGTGACTCAGGTGCTGCTTTGGAGGCCATATATACGATCAGGTGCCAGGTATCGCTCTTTATAATAACCGAATCCAATCCAGTTAAAAACTTTCAACAGTAATTACAGTTTAATACTCTACCCAGAAAAGCAAATTGTACTTGCAATATATATTTGTGGGAAAAAAAAAAAAAAAAACTAGAGATCAGTAAGATTAGGAGAAGAATATGACCGATTATAACACGAGTTTGACTTCTGACTTGGTGTCATTGATCTACCCAGCTAGCACTATGGCTCACTTTAATTCCGGAGTAAATTACCACTTGCCCACACAGTATCCCCTTCTCTCTCTCTCTCTCTCTCTCTCTCTCTCTCTCTCTCTTCTTGGATGAGAATGATCTAAATGGATAGCTGACTTATCGAAATCCCATCTGAAATTTAACTTAATTAACTAAAATTTGACTTATTCAAAGTTAGATTTAAATATGTATATCTATTTTTGAAATTCCACAAGGAAATTTTATTTGCGATCTAGAAAACACATTGAATACAGAAAAAAAAATAATAATAATAATAACCATACAACCATAATGCAATGATTTACATGATTCAGCAAGGTACATATGTCTGTAGAGCCAATTTGATGCATGTGATGGTGAGGGGTGGTGGGATGGGTATTAAATTAAACATCTAAAAGGCTCTCTCTGTCCTTGGAATTTTTGTCGCTACTTTCAGTGCATTTGGCTTCTCAGCGAAGTGGATGCAATGAATACATCAGATCCTTATAACCACAAGAATTTCAATTCTGATAAATGGAGGTCCAGTTGGTTTTTTTGGTGCTGATCATGGCCTTCATCAAGGAGATCCATTATCCCCCCTGGTCCCAGCGGTGCAATAACTCCATCTCATTTACTTTTTGCAAATGATATATTCATCTTTATGAATGCTTCTACTGATTTGTAAGAAACTTGCACAACTTTATGTTAAAGTACCAAGAGTTTTCAGGTCAGAAGATAAATTTGGACAAGAGTAAGTGGTTTTTTAGGAAGATTGCTCCTCACTGGAAACAATTCGTCAATGATTATCTAGGTATCTAACCAACCCGTATTCCCACATGAACAAAACTCATATGTTACCTTTGGTGGACAAAATCAAGAGTAGATTAGCTGGCTGAAAAGGTAAGCTGTTGTTTTTGATGGGTCAGGTTGCGTTGGTGAAATCTATTATTCCCAATGCATTGTTTTGTTGTCTACTGGTGGCCTAACTCTATTATAAAGATGGTGGCGAGATGGATTAGTAATTTTCTTTGGACGCGTGATATAGAAGTGGTGAAGAAAATTGTGGTAAAATGGGATAATGTGTGTAAGTCAAAGATGGAGGGTGGCTTGGGTATTAAAAGGTTAAGAGATGTAAACCCGGACGTGTATATGTAAGCTCTTGTGGCAAATTTGAAATGAGGGTACAATCATAAGTAAGTTCTTTCGTGCTAGCTTTATGAAAGAGGAGGGGTAAATTAGAGAAAGGTATAAAACTTCCTCTATTGGGCCTGGGATAAAGAAGGTGTGGAATCTGATTACAGAAAATAAAAGGTGGATAGTTGAAAAGGATGACAAAATAAATTTTTTGGTAGACAGATGGTCAAGGGAAAAATCCAATGCTGAACAGTCTGGACTTGATCGGAATTTTTTTATGGGAGCCAGTTTTAAGGCTTCTGACTTTATTCACGAGGGCAGTTGGGCGTTTCCCAGGGAGGAGTCTCATCTCTTATCAGAGCTTCTTGATCTTGCCAAGAAATCAATTGTTCCATCATCTTCTAAGGATTTGTGTCATTGAATTCCGTCTTCTTTAGGTAGTTTCACAATTAAATCAGCTTGGAGCTGATTCGAAAGGCCAATCCAGCTGTGGGATGGTACTCCATCGTTTGGAAGTCAAACTTGTAATCTCACCTATCTATTTTTGGCTGGAGACTTCTAAATGACAAGCTGCCAACAGATGATGAGGTGCGCAAGGGAGGAATGTTGCTTTCATTTACCTGTGTCTTGTGTGGAAATAATTGAGGAATCATCATCTCATTTATTTTGTGTAGCTTTGCTTCTCATGTATGGAGTAAGTTCTGTGACTGTTTTGGAGTGAGATGGCTGGACTTCAATGAAATTACAAGATGTCTCAACTGGTGGAAGGAGCATCGAAATTTCAGTCTTTTAAAAGGGTGTGGCTGTCGGGATTCATTCTTGTTCTATTTTTTATTTGGATGGAGAGAAATGCAAGATTACAAGATGGCGTGTCAAGATCATTGTTTTTCTCAGGTGAAAACTAAAATCAACTTGCAAAATTTTGTCCTATCAACGAAGTCGTTGTCAATCTCTAAGCTCATGTGTACTCGAAGTATTGGCATTCAGATCAGCCAGCGTAGAGCTCGTTAGATGATTGAGATATTTTGGTGTGTTAAGGAAACAAAATTTACCATATTTCTATTACTACCAATATCCTTATCAATAATCCATTGATTGAGAAATATTCCAAGCTTGGTTTTATTCCAAATCTTCTTGCCAAGCTGGTCCTTTGTGGAATCCTTATTATCAATACCTTGATAAAGTAACATATAAAGCTTGGCTTTATTCCATATCTTCTTGCCAAGCTGGTCTTTGGTGGAATCCTTATCACGAATCCCTTGATTGAGTAGCATACCAAGCTTGATCTCATCCCAAATCTTGTTGCAAAACTGGTCATTGATGGAAGTAGCCATTAGTGCAATATTTTCTCTTATAGGAACCATCATAATTGACGCACTTACTATAATACTGTAATCCAATAGATCTGTAGCCCTCTATAGTCCTGTAATTGAAATGTACTTCGTTTTTTTTTTTTTTTTTTTTTTTTTTTTTTTTTTTTTTTTTATCCCATGTGTTTTGAGGGGGGTTACCATCACAAGAACTCATTTGAGAGTTAATTTTCTTTTCCTTCTTTCCTTGAAGTGGCGTGGGTGGGTGTGGTGTTTAAACATAACTCAATAAAGTTCTGAAATAAGATTATCATTTTAAAATTAATGATTAAGATATAGATCTTTGAACACCATATTTGGGATTGATGTCCAAGCATGTCCAACGGAAAACACAGATTAATGGTTGTGGATGTTCATATAAAGTTTTATGTCTATTTTGGGGAGTAGGAAGGAGAAGACCAGCGCACCATTAGGAGTCGTCCATGAATGTGACAAAAGCTTTCAATAGTTGTTGAGTGCCTGGAACCAATTTTCCTGAATCATATAGTACCTAAATGCTCTGCTTGGTTGCAATGGGAATTTAAAGGGAGGGAAAGTGATATTTTCATACTTTAAAAAGAAATGTTTATAATCATTACCTCATATGATTGTATAAACTACTTAATTTTTTTAACCATATTTAGCAATGATATATTTTACATGTACTTTTCATTTTACATATTATAGCAAAGGGTTTTTGATGCAAAGTAAAGTGAAATTTCATAACCAAATATAAAATGATTTGAAGTTAATGTTAAAATTACATGGGCAATAATTACATATATTTCTTTTTTAAGTATGAAAATTTTACTTCCCTTCCCTTTTATTCCCCTTACAACCAAACATAGCCAAAAGGAAAAGTAGTGAGAGAAGGCTTTGACGCGGAGAAAAGACCACAAACTTGGCGCCTGCTCTACAAGCAGAGGCTGCAACCAATGCACTATGCACTGGATTCACAATAAATAAACAGAATTCAATCGAAAACCAACAAGAATTATGTATAAATAGAGGCCACCGGTAGGCAATTAGCTCCACACCACCAACTCATCTCATCAGGTCTCATATTTACACACAAGCTCTCTTTCTCCCAAAGTCTCCCTCGTCTGTCATGGCTTCCTCTTCCACCTACTTGAAGCTATGCTTCACTGTCTTCTTCGTCTTGACACACTATGCCCCAGCCTCTACTCAGCTATCGTCCACTTTCTATTCGAGTTCATGCCCCAAAGCGTTGTCGACTATTAAGTCTACTGTTAACTCAGCGATATCAAAAGAGCGTCGGATGGGTGCCTCACTTCTCCGTCTCCATTTCCATGACTGCTTCGTTAATGCAAGTCCCCTCACTAACACTGCTTCCTCCTTTCTTCTCTTTGTGGGATAATTCTTCTCCTCTCTCTCTCTCTCTTTCTTTTGTGTTTGTGTGTTTTCTGTTTGTTTATTCTTCTTGTAAATGATGTAGGACCATACCCTTAGGTATCCTATTAGTTAAGTTCCAGCCATAAAACAAAGCATAATATGTGGTTAGAAAGTAAATTTAAAGTAGTTTTTTTTTTTTTTTTTTTTTTTTTTTTTTTTTGATCATGTCCCGGCATCTTAAATAGGACTAAAATTTTGTAGCAATGAACGCCTCATGTAGTCTCTTTTCACATATTAAATTTTAATCTAATTGAATTATAAGGAAGAAAGAGATAAACATAATGGGTGCTAGCATACGGTATATACTCAATCTTTTCCCACAAAATAAAATAAAAATTTAGGATCAAATGGGATACATGGGACTATAAGGGAGTTCATCGACCTACATGGGAGGGTATGTAATCACGTTTAAGATTACGTTGTGGTTGGTAGATTGTATGGTGGATTTCATACCATCCATGAACCTTTTTAGTGTTTGCATTATATTGGTCACCTCACGTGCCTCTTTAAAGTTAAACTTAATCCAAATCCAAAATCCAAAAAGGTAAAAATTTGTGTCTTAATGGTTGTGATTTTGTGTTCATGTGTGTCGTCACTTCTTGACCACAATTTGAATGGCCATGCATAATAACAGGGCTGTGATGGATCTGTATTGTTAGACGACACTGCAAACTTCACAGGGGAGAAGACAGCTGGGCCCGCCCAATAATAATTCATTGAGAGGGTTTGACGTGGTGGATACCATCAAGTCCAACCTAGAGAGCATCTGTCCTGGGGTCTTTTCTTGTGCTGACATCCTAGCCGTTGCTGCTCGTGAGTAGTACTAATGTAATAATTCAAAAAAATATATATATTTTAGAAAAAAAATGTTTTCTATCTAAGAGTGTAGAGATTGCATCAATGCAGGGCCTAATGAGCACCTAGAAGCATCACCGGGTGAACATTTTCACCTTTCATCCACCTCTGTATCTAGGTGTAAATCCTACATACCCCATAGAAAACATTCTCTCTTTTTCTTTTTCTTTTTTTTTTTTTTTTCAGTTTTAAGCCCTTTGGTTGGAAATGATAGGACTAGCACTTTATATTTTTCTTCTTCTTTATTTTTAATAAATTCTGATCTTCTAACAAAAAAAAAAAAATCCATGAACCAATTCATGACAGAAAAACTAATGGGCTTTAATGGTTTTCAGTTGGGAGGATCCACATGGACTCGCCCATTAGGAAGGAGAGACTCAACTACGGCAAGCTTAAGTGCTGCAAACACCGACCTCCCATCCCCTTTGTTGAGTCTTAGTGGTCTCATAACCGCCTTCTCAAACAAAGGATTTACTACTAAAGAAATGGTGGCTCTTTCAGGTATTCTTTGTTCCAACTACTTAATCAACTAATCCTTCCCTCAAGGGCATTCTTATACTTTCAGAATTTTCGTGGCAGTTGAAGAG
Source organism: Macadamia integrifolia (assembly GCF_013358625.1). Classification (NCBI taxonomy): domain Eukaryota; kingdom Viridiplantae; phylum Streptophyta; class Magnoliopsida; order Proteales; family Proteaceae; genus Macadamia; species Macadamia integrifolia. Next base: position 90,090 of record NW_024870556.1, on the reverse strand, counting down.
GTTAAACGGTTAGCTAATGAACTTAAGGTTGCATGGGTTTTCTTTGTAATTGTCTAGGGTCTCACACAATAGGGATGGCAAAGTGCTCAGTATTTCGAATTCGGATCTACAATGAGACCAACATAAACACGTCATATGCAATGTCTTTGAGGTCGAACTGTCCAAGCTCAGGCGGTGATAGCACTCTCTCCCCTCTTGACACCACCACTTCTACTGTCTTTGATTCCTCTTATTACACCAACTTAATCAACAACAAGGGCCTTCTACACTCCGATCAACAACTCTACAGTGGTGATAGTGGCCCTATTGATTCTCTAATCAGGGCCTATAAAAACAATCCTGCATCTTTCTTCAGTGATTTTGGGAATGCTATGATAATAATGGGAAACCTTAGCCCACTCACAGGCACCAACGGTCAGATTAGGACCAATTGTAGGAAAGTTAATTCAGGCTGAGAGATTCAATTTTCAACACTGCTCCTATTTCTGACCATACTCTAAATGTTGATTGCTCAAAGGCAATCTTGATGTAATTAATAAGCAAACCAAAATGGTTTGATGCCAGATAATTGAATAATGATTATTGGCTGACTCTCCTGTTTGGCCTATTTCCACTCCATGGCTTCTTGAAGTATGTAATTTAGAATCCATGTATACTACACATTTATATCAATAAAGTTTTGTTTATAAAAAAATTAAAAAAGAAAATCGTTTATGCAACCCTTGAAGTTGATGCATTAACCACCACTAGATCCTTTCAACTAGGGGTGTCAACCGATCGGGCCAGGCCGATCTCGGTCGAACTTAATCGGACTTGACCATTTGAAAGCCTTGCACCGTGAATGCCCATTTAAGTAAATGGGCCTAGATTTGTAGGGCACGGTACAATTTACAATTGAGCCGGTCAGTGTTGGGCTTCAATCGGGCTTCCTTAAACGGATCTTAATTGTGCCTTAACTGGGCTACAGACCTATTTAAGTCTAAACAGGCTTTAAACGTGCCTACCCTAAAATTCTGGCGGAGTTATGTTCAAATTTAACCCGTTTATATATATATATATATATTCCAACCCCCCCCCCCCCTCCGGTTTATACAATATTCATCCTGTCTCTTCACTATGAGAATCACTACTATGTTTATATTAATTTACCTGCTTTTCTATATGATTTACTACTTTTTTGGACTATACACCTACGCTAGTTAGATTCATTCCTTTCATTATAACTGCTAGTAGTAGGATTAATATGATTAAAAATGTTCTAAATAGAAAGAGATCGGCCCCTAACCAGAGAGAATGAATGCCTAACACCTTTCAGCCCTTAACTTTGAAACTAACTAGGTGACAACTCCTGAAAAGAAAGGATATTCAATAAGAATTCACATTCATGGTGACTTTTCAAGAAACATTTGATTTCAGTTCCATAAGAATTCAATACCTACTCCCCATAACTACCCTTACCACCATAATATTCGATAGGACTTCACAGCTTCAATACTGATCTGGCAATTAGCAACAGATCAATTAACCATCTTATCCAGTGGTCAAATGAGTTAACATATGGTATACATTAATAATCATAAACTCAACCAAAAACTAGTGGCAATGATGTTGATATGCAATGTTATGATATGAGTTTGAAATGATTCAAACCGCATCACTATTTTATTTTAGAGAGGGGAACGGTGGTCATTTCACCGCCCCAATGTTTGGGCATAGAATTGCATGACTGGGTAACATTCTTTTCTCCTTTATTTTATTTTATTATTATCATTTTTTTTCTTATATGAAAACTAAAATTCATTCAAGCAAACAGAAAGGGATATTAAAGTGTACAGCATCACGTAGAGAATCAATTCTAGCCCTCTGAGCTAACTGGTGGGTCATAGACACCAAAATTCGACATTATTTTTCCAAAGTAAAAGAGACAAAAGCCTTCCTCAATTCCTTCAAGTCCAATAAAAAAGAGAATAATTCCCACAGCACCATTGATCTTGATGGTATAGCTCAACAAATTCCTCACATTCCGTCCAAACTATGACAACAGTGATACCTAATCACCTCGCCGGCTAGACTCGTTCGAGAATTTCTTTGACCTCGGATTCTTGTGTACTCCTTGCAAATCCAAAATTTAGGAAAACACAGACACAAAAACCATTTTTGGAAATAACAAGTGTCCATGTCATACAAACGTCTACCATAAAGCTCCCATCACAAAAAATGATACATGATGTGCCTAGTATAAGACCTTGACATTCAGTCCAAGGTATCACCAGGTCTGGGGTAGGGGTGATCTTTGGGAGTGGATCAAGTCCTTGTACGAGAATCATTCTCGTATGGTGTTTGATTTACACATGGACTTCACTTAATCTCTCTCTTCTTTTAATTGGTTTTTATTCTGAGTAGAGTCCAAGTGTAAATCAAACACCGTACAAAAATCATTATCATACGAGGACTTGATCCACACTCGTGATCTTTGAGGTGTTAGTGGAAGTGATGAGATTTAAGTCTTACATCCACTTGTTTATATTGGTCATACTACTATAAGGGTTTAACATAGTAGTTTCTAAGAGTCCAAATAAAGTAAAAAATAATAGCAGACTGCAATAAAGAAAGAAAAATCTCTTTTGAACAAAAGTTGACTAGCAAAGTTTTCAAACAAATGTCATATAGATGGACTATTTACACTTTTTTTTTTTTAATGAGAAAAGAAAACTTACGAGATGCAAGACATCAATGTTTTGATTAGGAATGTAGAGGTTAGAGAGATTGTTCATAAACTTGTGAGCTAAATATGCCAACATGCCAACAGAAGTACCACTCCAAGAAAGCTAGAAGATTATTTTTTTTAAATGTCCGAAAAGAAACTTACAAAATTCGAAGGCCATGATATGGTATTGCTTTCAAAAAAAATGTGTCATCTCCTGAGTTACTCCATGTGGAGATGACACATTTTTTCGAAAGCAATTACACACTCCTATTAATCCCAAAAAACCTATAGCCCAAACACATGACAGAAGAAGTGCAAATCTATTTCCTTTTCGAAGGAACAAAAGGGTGAAAAACTTCAATTTGAAGAAATTTAAATAAATTGGCTCTACCATTAAGACCATTGATAAGAGCTTCCACAGAAAAACTTTGAATTTATGATGCAACGATGATTTCCAGAGACCAGGCAAGATTGGGCTTTTTGAGCCCAAGGAAGATGATGGACCCGAGAGGAAATTGGCAGCATTTTTAGTAGAAAAAATTCCCTTCTTGCAAACATGACAACTCAAAAAATCTTCATTAGAGCTTTTTCTCATCAGTCATCTAAGAAGATTTAATCACTTAAAAGGTTAACCTTAGAGAATTAATCTTTTGTTCAAAAATATTGTGGAGCCTATAAATTGAAAATGTTGAACTTACAAAGATCAATGACCTAATTCTTCTGATAAGTGTGTGCTCTCAATCCTTGTTTTCACTCTTTCCAATAAGAGAGGCATACAATTATCAAATGGAAAAAAGCTACTTGGTCACATGGTTCTTGTCCAAACATAGAAGCAAGTGAAATTATCACCCCGCCCCCCATGAAATTCCATACATATTAATGCTTCAACACAAACTCTCATTGGCCCCCACGCTGGTGCAGGGGCCACACAACCAGGTAGCGATCTCTTCCCCTAGTCAAATTCAAACAATTGACAAGAAGCTTTAAAGAAAACCAATCAATAGGTTAGGAAATACTTAGGGTATGCAGATACTATGATTTTGTTGGACAGCTCTCACTTTAAAACATATTGGGTCAAACATTTGATGTACTCCCCTTGTTCTCCATCTTAAATTTCCAACTCAATGAAGCTAAAATTCCATGAAAATACAGTCTTCTACATTCATAAAGACAGCAGAGCCACTCTTGACCTCATTAATGAGAATGTATTTCGCATGGTCTAAACCAGGGAAAGCCTATGCTAAGGCCAGCAGAATGACCGTATGGCTTACTTTGCCTCAGAGTTCATTTAGGCTCCGTTTGTTTCGATGTAGATTTTACATGTAAAAATTCACATAATGAAATAATTTCATGTGTTTGTTTTCAAAATGTAGAACGTGGAGTAAAAGACATGCTCAAAAGGATAATGCCTTTACAGGCAAAACACCAAACATCTAATGTACACAAATTTCATGAACTTTGTTTTCTCTTGAACCTAAAATCAAGGAACTGCAGGTAGCGGACAAAGAAGACTAAGAAGTGGAAAAACCATTAAGGGTATAGATCTAACTCCAATGGCTGTCTATGTACAGCCAACGAACGCCTGAGTCCAGATGTACATTTTCAATTCTTCCACAACCCAAAACCAGTACAGAAACCATGGGGAATAACCCCAGATTTCCTGGCTTAGATGTGGAAGCGGGTAGGGAGGGGGAGAGAGAGAGAGAGAGAGAGAGAGAGAGAGAGAGAGGGAGAAAAGAAGATGAAGAAATAGTGGAAGGAGCCCCTATTTTTGGATGCTAAAATGGTGTTAATGTGCAGAACCTCTGTGAAGCTACAGTTATGAGTGTTTTGTTCCCCTGCAGACCCATGCTTCATCTCCCAATGAAATCATCAGAAAATGCAACAATAGTATTAGAACATAATAAATCTCCCAACAAAATCACAGCAAAACATAGGGATCTTGTTGGCCTCAACTTTGCGAATATCAAAACAGCCATCGTAAACAAAGAGAATCCATAAAATGGCTCTGAGAGAAGATCTGGAAAGATTCCTCTGCTAGAGAGATCAAAGTAATCAGAGAGCGCGAAATAATCATGAAATGGAGGTAACACTGGGGCCGAATTCCTCCAAGGCCTCCATTAGAGCTCTGGTTGTTGGGGACGAAGGACCGTCAAGTGTGTTTCGACTTTGGAGCAAATCCCAAAACCAGGAAAATTTTACCTATAAATCTGGCGTAAAATTTTATCCACTTATCTTTTTGGGTGATTTACATCTTTTTTTGGGCGATTTACATCAACCCCACTTGGCGTTTGTCCAAATTGCATCATCCCCCTGAAAATCAAAAAATTACATTTAAATCTGCAAAATTGACACCATTGGCATCTTTGTAGGGTTAATCTGTTAAGTGGATAAAATTTTAATGAAAACCCCATTTTTCCCTTATTGTCTCCAACATACCTACCCCACTTACATCCGATTCTGTTCGCCGGGTTCTCTTGAGGTTTTTTCTCTCAGGCGCGATTGTATCCAGTTCATCACCCTTCGGTGAAGTCTTCTCAGGCAACGGATTGCTTCGAGTTCTCTTCAGGTGAAGTCTTCTCATCAGGCTTTTGATTTCCCTCTGTTTTCCCAAATTGGGTTGTTCCATACGGTTTAAACTCATAACCGAAACTACTAAACCAGAAGGCACGGCCATTTGATGTTCTACAGCTCTAAGTAACAAGCGGGTTGCAGGGCTCAACTTTGGTGCTTCAATGGCGGATCCGCTTAGAAGCTGGAAAAGGGTCTACAGCTTCCGTCGTGCCCCCGACAGAAGTGCGTTCGAGAAATGGTATCATTTTCCCTTTTCATCGTCTCTTTTTTTTTTTTTTTTTTTTTTTTTTTTTTTTTTTTTTTTTTTTTTTTTTTTTTTTTTTTTTTTTTTTTTTTTTTTTTTTTTGGTCATCTTTCTCGAAAACCCATTTCGTTTCACTACTTATTTTTATTCCCTTCCCCCATCTTCTTACTTGAGCCTCTCTTGTCTCTTTCCCTACTTGTACTCTGTTTTTTCCCACCTTTTAGAATCCCAGGAGTTTGTTCCTCTACTTTCACAGTTCTGAACTACATTTTTTTACTTGAAATCCTACAGTGATTTCTGTGGCGTTTTGTTTGCCATCGCCCTTGCTGACATACATGTGTAAAGCCAAGACTGAACATAAAAGACTCAAAGCCGCAAACCAGAATCAAAACCCTAAAATACTGGTCATTGAAGACCACCCAGATCACCATTTTGCTGCTTCATGTATATGATCTTCTCTTACTTAGTTGTTCATTGGTCTCTGTTTTTATCTATACTCTCTATCTCTGTATTTGGGCATTCGAAGAAATTGTTTTCTTAGCGAATAATAAGATTCCTAATGCATTCGTTTGTAGATCTTTGCTTGCAAAGATGTGTGCATGTGATGGAAATGGGATGAATGAATAAAGTATGAGATGAACTGAAAATTTTCGCTGATCTTTGTAAATCATCATTTCTTGCCCGCTAGTATCTGACAAATTGAAGAGAGATTGATTTCGATTTTGAAAGCTATGGTCCGATTCCAAACTTCGTACCTGAAGCCTTTGAAGCCGAGGCCTAAGCTGTCCAAGATAAGGAGGGAAGACAACAAAAAGAGCAGTTCTTTACAGTAAAGCACCTTGGCTAACGAACCTTCATCGGAGACTTCACTCCACCTTTGCCGGAAATGACAATTCCTCTCCGTCGCCGAACACGGTAAGGGCATTTGTGATAGGTGTTGGTTTATTAGAGAGAAGAGGGGTGTTATAGGTATATAAAGTGTTAGGGGTAATTTTGTCTTTTAAAATTCAAAACTAACACTATGCGAACGGTGTCAATTTTGTGGGCTTAAATGTAATTTTTTGATTTTCAGGGGGGGGTGATGTAATTTGGACAAACGCCAGGGGAGGTTGATGTAAATCACCCTATCTTTTTTGAAAAACATGGGGTGTCTAGTAAAACTTTCCCCAATGTAAATTTTCCAACATTTAAAAAATAAAAATAAAAAAAAATTTTAAAAAAAAAAAATCTAATTTTACTGTAAAATTTTCCACACCGAAACAAATGGAGCAAAGGAAAATAAATATTAAAAAGCAATAATAGAATTCAAACAATGTGGACATAAAAATGAAACGAAAACAATGAATGAAGATATAAGCATTTCACACGGGATGGACAATCTAACATAATCACAAGAGAGTTGACAGCACATGAAAACTTAACACATTATCACTGAAGAAATGTAGTTTTAGTATTAGAAATATACATGCATGGATTGTGTCACCATTGAATTTGTTGACCTTTTAATGAGAACATAGCTGTCGTCAAATGAAGAAAAAACAAATAAAATAAAGGAGAAATGTTTCCTTCACCCACGGTGAAAAGAAATACCAACCCATCTAGGATCATTATTCCCCCACCACCCACCCACACACAAAAAAAAAATCGTTGGAGGTCCGAAAGACTCTTCACTGTTCCCTTGCACGGATCCAAGGCCAATGATGGCCATTCTTGAAGGAATTCCTCCTTCAAAGTGGCTTGAGGAAAATCATCCCCTAAAATATATAGTCAAAACCCCCGAAACGAACCAAAAAGTATGAAAAAATGAAAGAATAAAAATACAAAAGCATTGAGGCTCAATAAAATGAGTGAGTCAACTATCTTAACCCTTTCCTACTTGTTTCTGTTTGCAGAGCATGCAAACGGGAGAAGTTCCATAGCTAATTTCAGTGCCCTCTGTCTTTTTACATGCAAGATGAGGAGAGGAGATACGTTTCTTTTTTTAAGGATAACATTTTATTTGGCTCCAATTAAGGTAAAACTGTAATTATCTGAAAATGCATTTCTGTAATTTAAAATATGAACTGGCAGGAGTAGTCCTGTTTCTCACTCTTGAAACTAAAAACTGTTAAGAAAAATAGAAGATCCAAATGTCGAGGAAGAAAACATTTACAAAGACAAAACTCCAAAAGATCATAACAGAAGGTCTACTCTTCCATGAATAGCTGATGGTTCCAAGGGTATTTTATGATGCTGAGGTTAACAAAACTTTGTGCAAAAAGCAGTAGATCTGATCATTGAGAGATTTTTTTCTTTTTCTTTTTCTTTTTCTTTTTTCTTTTTCTTTTTTTTTTTTTTTTTTTTTTGGGGGGGGGGGGGGTTGTAAGGGGGCTATCTCTTTCTTGGGAGTTGAAGGTGCAAAATTGCGAGTATCCATAGAATTATCGTTCCTAATACAAGACCAGAGAGAATTACATCTGTAGTGGAACCCAAGCACTCGAAAAGATTGAAGGGAAAAAATGTGCAAGAAGCAGATCTATACAGTTGAATGGGAAGAGAAAGTTCATTGGATGCAGCAACTACAGCCTTAGCATGGTCAATAAAATGGAGATGGATATGCGATTTGGGAGTGAGTGAAGAAAGAAAGTTTGGTTGCATTAATTTGGAAAAACATCTAGCAATAAGCAATAGACAGTTCAATTATTCCCACTACAATAAACAACAAACAAACTAGCAACTTCAGAAAGAGGAGCCCTTAATGCTCTATTGAATAATGAAGAAATCAATCACTAATGCCATACTAATAACTAAATGATGAAGAATAAGAAATCAACCACCAATCAAACACTTTATGCTTCTTATGCCAAACATGACAAACTATACATTTCTAATTAACAAAATCAGAACACAGATGGTAAAACTCTATGGAAATGCAATGAGATGATGAAAATTACTATGAACATGTGAAAAATCTACTCTGAAACATTGATCCTCTCGGCAATTCTATTACCGTATGGGTGAAAAAGGTGCAATTCAATCTGACCTAAGAAGGACCAGTAGTAGTATCAAATGGACGACTAAAATCAAAGGGTTAATGGATTTCTTGTGCATACTTCTGTGTGGCAGTTCTCCACAATTTACATTACCCTCCTTGGATGAATCATAAAGCAGCCATGGGGAATGAACAAGATCTACTTGACCAAATACACTCTTTATTTATTCATCAAGACTTGCTGGATCTACTACTAAAATAGATGGAGATATCAGATCAAAACCCTCATTTACAACATATTGGAATAACTAATATATGACGAATAGTAATCTAACCCTTGGAGATCAGCAAGAATTTATTTTGAACAATTTTGCAAATCTTAGTGCACGATTCAAATCTCAAAATCATTGATGATCAATGGTGATGTATCTAATGTTCAGGTGCTCCTTCGGTTATTGTTTATCAGTCTCCCATCTTGCATTCCTAACAGCCTAATAGTCCTGACACCCATACCCTCCTTTCCAAATTATACCAAGATCAAAACATAGAATGCTGACTGCATAAATTACGGAATTCAAATCTTTAATTCTTGAAACCTTAAAAGAATTGCCACTAACAAAGATGACTGACAATCAGTCCGTAGCCCTTACTTGATAAGCCTCCATATCCAAACTGCAACCTTCAGATGAGGAACCTTAGACTGAACTATGTATCTTATCAGGATGCTGGGCAAGAAAGCTTCCAGTCTATCAACCAAGCAGTAGTGATCATATGTTCATTGACTGGTACGGATGTGTTAAGATGACCATAGTAAGTTTATTATTTACCTTGGTAATTTTACTATGTATTGTAGTAACTCTTGTAGATAGGGACGCTTAGTCGGAGACACCCTACTTTCTTTGTTACTTTCTTTATTTGTTATCGTTATAACCTTCTTATAAATAAAGGTGACCTCTGTCATTACTAACAGAACGAATCATTCCCAAACCTCTGGCTCTCAACTTAGTATCAAAGCCGAAAACCCTAATTTTTTTCTTTTTTCTTCTTTTTTGGTTTTCTCCTCCGTCTTTGGGAGCCATTGCCTCCTAGTCTAGCATGGTAGACTAAACCTTGTTGCATGCACAACTAACCCTAACCAGTCGCGCCTCCCTCCACTGCCACACCTTTGCAACCTAACATTGTCATTCCTTCAACCTCGCGTCATTGTCCCTCATGCTGCTCGTGCTCCTCGCACCTCCTCACTAGCCACTGCCACTACTCCTACCTCCCTAGCCCGCAATCCCTCTAGTTGTCGCGCCTCACCACAAGTGTCACCACCACCTATGTTGTTGCAGTCTGCTCCTACCGCCTACATGTGTGCCTCCCTTCTAAGCCATGGCTACTGTGACTAATGACACCAGCATTGGTATCTCCTCTAGGGTGCAAGAAAGATGGTAATCATTCAGGCAACCAGCTCTCCCTCTCCACCCTGGTCCTGTTAGAGCAAACACCAAAGAAAATGAAGAAAACAAACAAATTCGCACAAGATGACAGAAATTTTATGAGGTTCACACACCAATGTGATGTGCTACGTCCTCGGGCGAAGAAGATGATTCACTACGTTGGAAGAAAGATTAAAATGGAGTATTGAGAACACCCAAACTCGCGGCAAGAATACTCGCCCAAAAACCCTCACACGAAAAACCCAAAATCTCACTTAATTACACAACCAGACATTATAACATATAAATACTCCTCCAAGTCGGGTTTATCCAATGGGTCATGTTCGGTCGGGTCGTACTGTACCGCACCCCCATACGAGATTAGTGATGGGCTCCGACCCTCTACTACCATCACATACCTAAAAAAAAAAAAAAAAAACAAAACAAAAAACAAAGCAAAAAAAACAAAAAATCATTCAGGTCGTCAGCAAATTTTGTCGAAGCAGGTCAATCTTCAAAACATGTCAAGAATTCGACACACTCATAACAGGTCCAATCAAGCTCAATGGTCAAAACTATCTCACATGGTCTCGTGCCTGCCTACCTATAATCTGTGGGAACAACTTCACTAGCCTTATCACTGTGGACACATGCAAACCCACGGATCCTGTTGCCACTAACACCTACTTAGCTAATGATGCCCTCGTCATGTTTGTTTTGCTCAACTCTACTAAGGAATTATGAGATGTAAAACAAACCTATTCTCAAGGAGGGAACTACACTCAGATTTATGAGATCTACCACACGTTCATTCCACTACTCAGAAGGATGTCTCTTGCTACTTATTATTCTACCTTACACACTCTTTGGAAACAGTTGGATTTCTATCATCCGATCCCTATGGTTTGCCCTACTGATGCTGGCACTTTCCAAAGGGAGATAGAGAGATGGAATGGGTTTATGACTTCCTGACTGGTCTAAACCTTGAGTGTAATCAGGTAAGGGTGCAAATTCTGAGTCGTGACACTTTTCCAACTCTCTTACAGGCGTATTACATAGTTTAATTATGAGGATCATCGTCATTCTGTCATGATGCCCCCACAGTTCCTGTTCGATCAGCACTGCTGGCTATTATTACTATTGAGTATTCTTCCAAAAGGAAAAACCCAATTCGTGAGCCTGTTTAGTGTAATTATTGCGGTTGCCCTCGCCATACCATGGAAACTTGTTGGAAGCTCCATGTTCGTTCCAAAAGTGGTCATAATAACAAATCTGGAAAGCAAGGCTCCCAGGCCCATCTATCTGAAACAGCTGACAGCATCCTACTGCATTGTTCTCTCCGTTCTCAAACAATTAATGGCACAGTTAGTCACCACTTCTACCTCCTCTCTTGTGTCCAATCTTGCTCACTCTAGTACCTTGTTTTTCTCCTACTTCTCCCTTGTGGTTACTTCATTCAGGTGCTACCGATCACATGACAAGTAATTTTGAGGTCTTCCGCACTTATAATCCTTGTTCTGGTCAGGCTAAGGTACGTGTTTTCGATGGTTCTTTGTAACCTATCTCTAGTATTGGTTGTGTCTTGTTCTCCTACTTTTTCTCTCTTTTGTTCTCTATGTTCCTAAATTATGTGCTAATTTGCTGTCCATTCACCATTTGACTGTGGAGTTAAATTGTTCTGTTCACCTTTTTCTACTCATTGTATGTTTGACGATCTGGTGACCAATGCAACGATTAGATATGGTCAGGTATGTGACGAACTCTACTACTTAGATTCACCATCAACTGTCTCTACACCTGTTCCAGCATATACTCTTCGATCAAACAGTGCTCCCTCCTAACTCCACCAATGGCACCGTCTTAAGGACACCCTTCTTTTCATATTTTATGTCACATATTTCTTGATTTGGTTAAGCATTTTTGTTTGGAACATCTTAAGTGTGATGTATATGAATTTGCTATACATACACACAAATCTTATCCCCCTATTGATAATAAAAGAGATTTTCCAACAACAACAACAACAACAAACAGCATCCAAAACCTTATCCCAACTTAATGGGGTCGGCTACATAGAGATTCCAATTAAAGACGAGCACGAGGATCCCTACAAAAAGATTGATAGGGTATGACTAATTATAATAAGTGTCGGCTGTCAACTTGATGCACCACTACAAATCAGCCATAGGCTTATAATGACAAACCATAATAAAGTACCGGTTGTCTATCTGGCGTACCATATAGATTAGTCAAGCCAAAACATCCTACATGCATTACATCCACCCCCAAGACAATCCATCACCCAACCTACTTTTATGAAAAGAGGAATGAGAATTTTTTCTTGACAACCCCGTTGAGCACGAAAAATAATAAGAAATCAAAAGTCTGCACAATAAGAAATTTCTTTACATTTTTGTATCAACCTATATTCCGATCTATGACCCAATGACCATCTAAGAGAAATATATAATTCAAAATTTCCCAAGGAGTGATCGGATTCAGATTGAAAGAGCTAAAAGAGTTAGAGGCAGGCCTAAAATAACCATATAAGCTGATGGAGGGCCTTAAGGAAGACAGGTAGGATCAGAGTAGTAGGGGAAAAAGGGAAGCACACACTCTCACAGAGCACAAATTGTAACCAATTCTCATTCAAAATCAATTCACTCTAACTTGTCCATCGGTTACAGCCTATATATAGGGAAAATAGAGACATGAAATTAGAAACTCAACTGAAATAGTATCTAGCCTAAACTAGGAAACAACCATAAAAGGAAACTAATGCAAAGAAAAAAATCCTAAGTCCTACATTCAAGTCTGGAAAACAAAATGCATGAAATAAAAAACAAGTAACTAATTTATTTCCAGCCCTTCTTGTACCAAAACCTTAGGTTGGACCCGTTCTTCTTAGCTCTTGGCTTCCAAAGTCGGTCATGTTGGTCCAACCATGTAAGTGCAGCTATATCTTCATCAACTCTCCTTTTAAAGAACTCGACTCCGTCGAGTTATGAAAAGGACTGAGGAGATCGTCTAAAGGAATACATTGAATGAGGAACGATCCCACCATCTTCTGGAGCTTAATTTCAAGGAGATCTTTCGCAGAATGAAACTTTATAGTCTTTTTTGTCATGCGTGAAAGCATAGGTGTTGGCATAGCTACAATGTTGTACTTTCTTGTCCAACGACCAAGGTCGACTAAGAAGGATATGACACACCTTCATGGGGAAAACATCACATTGGACTGTATCCTTAAATCCACCAATAAAATATATGACCAAATATTTTTCTATAATCTTAAGATTAGTTTTGTTCACTCAAGCAACCTTGTAAGGATTTAGATGTGGCTCAGTCTTCAATCCTAACTTATGAACATCGTCTTCAGAGACAACATTAGTGCAACTACCTCCATGGCTCCATCAATAACCAAGGTTAACAGTTAGTCATTGCACTTCACATAGATCTGAAAAATACTACTACGGCGCCAATCTTCATTGCCAGTGACTCTGAGTGGGTCAACACATGAAGAATGACATAAATAAGACGTGGATCTATTGATGCACGATGTCTTGTATTTTGTCACAGTTTAATCCAGGGAGTACTGGTGCAGCACCTCGACAGGCAGGACGACGGTCTCGCTAGCCGGTTAGTAGGCCGTGGGGGTTGTAAGGGGGGCAGGAGGCCCCCCTGCATAGCAAGGGTGTAGCCCCCTGCTCAAATTTTTTATTTGAGGGCAATTGTGTACTTTTTGGATTAGGGTATTTCGCTATATATTTATAGTGAGGGTTTCTTTCTCTGTAATGCAAGCAATACTAAGAGGTGTGAGGGACGAGAGTTGTAACCCTATTCTCCATTGATAGTGAAACAATATCTCATCTCACTGGGGATGTAGGCAACGGACCTGAAATTAGTGTTAGCCAACTCAAATCGAATCTCAGTACTTAGTCCACTAATATAACGCATCACTCGTTGCTGATCTGTTTCTTGAAGTTAACACCTTGAAGACAGTTTGTGGAACTCAAAGGTGTAGGAATCCACGTCCTTGTTACCTTGTTGCAAATTAAACAGTTTATGGAACATTACCTTCTCATAATTAAGATGAACAAATTTTTCAGTCAGGATTTGCTTCATGGTCTCCCAATTGGTAACGAGTCCAAGTCTTCTGACAAATCTTGCATGCAGTACATCATCCCACCATGAACATGCATACCCAATAAACTTGGTGAAAATGAGTTAAAACTTTTTCTCGTCTAGAAGAAACTTATATGCAAAAATCCTCTCAACTTTGGTAAGCCAGTCAAGAAATTCCTCAGGTCCCTTTTCACCACTAAACTCTGGAACCTCAACTTTGATGCCATAATCTATCAGAAAATTGCCGGGTAACATCCTGTGAGACAACTGGGTTAAGTTGCTGCCTCTGAGGTGTATCTTCAATCCATAGGGCATTAAATTGAGGAGGTGGTGTAGATAGTCCTTCATCGACTCACGTTTCAGACTTTTGCATAAAGGCAAGAATCTTAGCGAGGGCACTTTGAGTGTCATCCATGAACTTGGCATATTTGGCCTCATTCTTCAAAATCCTAGCATTAGTTTTCTGTTGGTTCTCAAGTACCTCACGATACAATTTGTTCAACTCAGCATTGGTGATGTTACCTATCATGGTTAGAGAAGTGCAGGAAATTTGCTCTGATACCACTTGATGCAGATCCGGGTTCCAAGGAATGAAAACGGATCGCTTAGGGCCCACAATAAAGTAGTTAACTCAAAATATAAAAAGTAATGGCAGTTTTGTAAATAAATGGAACTTTAAAAGGGAGTGGCAGACTTGTAAATAATCAGAATATGCAAGGGTCTAGATAGCTCAATATGGGTGGGACATAAAGGCGATTAGTACTTATTTGGTAGGGACAAACTAGGAATGGCAGATAGACTAAAGAAAGTGGGGAATAGAAACAAAGATAGGGGTAATGCTGGGATTAAACAAAAATAAGGAATAAAACCTACTTTATGTTGTATTCTTCAACCTCACAACAGAACCAAAAACCAGCGGAAGAAGAAAAACTTCAAATCGACAGAGCTCCTTTGACAAGTCTCGGATTGGCCTAAAATTCCAAACAAAGGTGGCCAACCTTAAGGTCTCTTGAATCCGACTGATAAACACTACAAACAGGAACCAAGAGGGGTTGTGTTGTCTCTGCAACTCAGGTCAGGCGGTAACAAGGGAACCAGTTCTGAACTTGATCGTGAAGCTCACCACAAAGACTGAATCTGGTCAGGAGAACTCTGCGGTTAGGTCGCCCTAGGAAGGTGATTCTAGCCCCAAAGTTTGGAGGTGAAAACACTTGTATCTAGGGAGATACTGTCAATTCCTTTGAGCTGTAATCTGTCGCCCAGAACAGGGGCTGTGAAAGAGAATCAGCAAGAAGTAGAAGGAAAAGAAGGAAAAGAAAAATGAAGATGAAATAAGGAAGAAGAGAAAAAAAGGGAGAAGAAAGTGAGCCTCAGAGAGGAAGGAAAAGAGGGTCGGCAGCCATGGTTTCCAACCAAAACATCATTGTTCAATTTCATTCAATTCTTAAAAAAACTGCGTTCCTCCATCCATTACATGTCTAGTATGAAGAAAAAATTCAAATAATTAATGGAAACTACTTGAAAATGGAAACTAACCTACATAGCAATGAAAATAAAATCCAATCTAAATTAAAATACCTCAAACTAATTTCTAAACCTAAAAAAGGAAAGTAAATAAGAAAATCCCAAATCAAAGAGATCCCTTACATCGCC
Organism: Macadamia integrifolia; assembly: GCF_013358625.1. Taxonomy (NCBI): domain Eukaryota; kingdom Viridiplantae; phylum Streptophyta; class Magnoliopsida; order Proteales; family Proteaceae; genus Macadamia; species Macadamia integrifolia. The sequence continues at coordinate 74,395 of NW_024870556.1, read as the reverse complement.
CAACTGCATCAGTTACTCTTTCCTAAAGTATGCTGGAAAACCCCAAAGTATGTTTGCGACATTGATTCTAGATGAGATTAACACAACAGTTGTTAAGTTTAGATCTCGGAGGGCTGACTCTGGAGCAACTGTGCCTATTTCTAATATCTTGCAAGGGTTCAAGCAACTAAACAAAATAAGTGATAATACCAGCTTCATCTACATGGGAAATGATGATAAGGTGCAGATTGAAGGAGTTGGAGCTTTAGAATTAAAGTTAAATGATGGGACAATTTTTTATCTAGTTGACTGTTTGTATGCTCCTGTCTTAGAAGAAATTTGTTATCTGTTTCAATGTTGGAAAAACTTGAATATGAATTTTATTTTGGTAATGAGAGATTTTTAATGAATAAAGATGGTGAAATTGTGTTGCATGGTTTTAGAAACAACAATATGTATCAAGTGCAAGTGTGTGATAATGTTATATGTGATGTAGATGTTGCTATGAAAGATAATGCTAATTATCACTGGCATTTGAGACTATGGCACATCAATGTAGATAGAATTGTCAAATTGATTTAGTTGGGCATATTAATTGGAGTAAATCTAGAAAGTTCCCAGCATGTTAAAGTTGCATTTCTAAAAAGATGACTAAAAAGTCTTATACAAAAAGTAAAAGATGCTCCCATGTTTTAGAAAAGGTACATACTGATGTCTATGGATCTATGAATAACAGTGCAAAAAGAGGTTTTCGCTATTTTATTACTTTCACTGATGACTTTTATAGATTTGGTTTTGTACATCTGATGAAACATAAATCTGAAGCCCTAGAATTTTTTAAAACATTTCGACTTGAAGTTGAGAAGTCAACTGGACAAGTGATTAAATCACTTAATTCAGACACGGGTGGAGAATATCTATCTGATGACTTTGAAATGTATTGTCTTAAAAATGGTATTAAACATTTTTGTACTCCACTTCACACTCCAGAGGCTAATGGCATTACAGAAAGGAAGAATCAAACTCTTTTTGGCATAGCTCGATCAATGATGACCAGAGCCAATTCGTCAACTTCTTTCTGGGCAGAGGCTTTGTATGCGGCTATACATAGACTTAATAGAGTTCTCACCATAGTGGATTCATCTCTTATGAGGTGTTGTATGGTAAACAAGCAAGTATAGGTCATATTTGAGTATGGGGATGTATTACACATGTTTTGACTCCTGATCCAGACAGGAATACGTTATTATCCAAAACTAGAAGATGTGTTATGGTTGGATATCCTCATCTTTCAAAAGGATACAGATTGTATGATCCTGAAAATCAAGTGATAATTGGAAATAGGGATGTTAAATTTTTGGAGGATTGTTTTGATAGTGGGAGTACATTAGATTTTGACAAAAGAGTTTTGGAGGAATTAGTAGAATTGATGGAAGTCAACAAAACCTATGAATGAGGGTTCTTCAAATCCGATTATTTCTTCAAATCCCAAGAAAGCATAAAAATCCTACTGATCCGGTAGAAAAAAAAAATGAAAGGATATCAAAAGCTCTAAATATGTCAGATTATTATGTTTATCTGGGAGAAACATATGAAAGAGTGAATATTAATGAAGTTGTTGAAGATCCTATTACCTATTCTCAAGCTATGTCAGATATAGATTTTAAACAGTGGGTTGATGCAATGCAAGATGAAATCAACTCTATGCATAAGAATGGTGTGGTTGATAAACCTGCGAACACTAAAGTTGTTGATTACAAATGGATTTTCAAAAAGAAAGAAGGATATGCATGGAAATGTTGAAAAGTATAAGGCAAAACTTGTGGCTAAAGACTACTCTCAAGAATATGGTGTTAACTATGATGAAACTTTTTCATCAGTTGTGAGCATACAATTTATTATAGTTGTTTTAGCCTTAGTTGTGTACTTTGATTTTGAACTTTATCAGATGGATGTAAAGACAGCGTTTTTTAATGATAATATTGATGAAGATGTGTTTATGGAACAACCTGAAGGTTTTATTTCTGAGGGAGATGAAGGAAAAATATACAAGTTGAAAAATAATATATGGATTGAAACAAGCTTCACGGCAATAGAATTTGCGTTTTCATGATTCTGTTATAGGCATGGGGTTTACACAGAATACTTTTGAAATACTTTTGAAACAAGATTGCATTTCTTACACTAATGTTGATGATATTCTACTTGCAGGAAATGATGTAAGTATGCTGATGGAAATAAAACAGTGGTTATTTGAGACATTTGAGATAAAGGATTTAGGAGAAGTTTTGTATATTTTGGGTATCAAAATTGAGCGAGAGATCGCAAGCAAAGAAGATTGAGTTTGTTTCAGGAGAAATGTATTGATACCATATTAAAGATTTTTCACATGGTGGATTATTTGAGTGAAAAAATTTCCTATAATTATCTCTTAGACCACACTGCAAAAAAGATAGTCCCAAGTCCAAAAGAGAAAATTTGAATGAATCATTATATCCATATGCCTTTGTTGTGGGAAGCTTGATGTGTGCAATGATTTGTACTCATCCAGACATAGTTTTTGCAGTTAACATGATTAGTCGTTTTCAGAGTTATCCTGGTAGAATGCATTCGATCACTATGCAACAGATCCTTAGGTATCTGAAGCACACAAAAGGCTTTAGATCGACTTATCGTTCGAATGAACTTAACAACATTGGATATTCTGATTCAAATATCAAGGATGTATTGATAGCAAAAAATATACCTCTATGTTTGTGTTCACTTTATGTGGTGGTGCTATTGCTTGGAAGAGTAAGAAACAGGTTTGTGTTGCTCAATCAACTACGGAAGCTGAATATATTGCATAAATGCAGCTACTAAAGAAGCTGTGTATCTTCAGAAGTTTTTATCAGAATTGTTGATAGTGGATTGTGTGGAAAAACCTATTCGACTATTATGTGACAACTCTGCAATAGCCATCACTAAAGACCCAACGTGTCACTCTCGTGCCAAACATATAAAGGGTCGGTATCACTACATTTGTGATGTGATAATGAAGAAAGAGGTAGATGTTCAAAGAGTGACATCTAAGTCAAACTTGGCTGATCCCTTTACAAAAGGTTTGTCTTTTGGTGTATTTGAGAAACATGTAATTATTTTGGGACTGTGTTAGGCCAAGTGGGAAATTGTTTGGAATTATGTGGCCCAACACATTTTTATTTGTGTTATTTTTGCACATTATTGTTGGACATTTTTATTTTATTATTACCTTTATATATATATATATATATATGCTAAAGTCTATAAAAATGTGTTTCCTTCCCATTTATGTGGGTATCTCTGATATGATACGATACCCTCTGATACGTATCTTAAATTTAGCCGACCGATATTGCAACCGATATGGATACTTTAATCCTTGCTTATACCCCTTTTGAGAGGCCGAGTAACCAAGGAACACACACCTTAGGGCATGATGATCTAATTTGGAGTGGGAGGGGGAGGAATTATGGGCAAAGCAGATACACCCAAAGACCTGGGGAGGAAGGGTAGAAGCAATGGAAGGATCCGGGAGAAATGAAGCACGAGGCTTGAAGTTGAGCACACTAGAAGGGACCCGGTTAATAAGGTGGGCAGCAGTAAGGACAACATCTCCCTAGAGGTGTTTAGGAATGCCAATGGCAAACATAATAGCATGAGTGACATAAAAAAGGTGAAGGTTCTTGCGCTCAAGGATCTCATTTTGTTCAGGGGCCTAACATTGGGAGTCTGGGAGAGAATGCCATTAGAGTTAAGGTACTGCTGAAAATTACCATCAATGTATTATATGCCATTATCACTGCGAAGGACCCAAATGGTAGCATTGAACTGAGTACAAATCATGGCATGGAAAGATGAAAACAATAGATGTTAGACTTATTATGAAGAAAGTACACCCAGGTAAAAAGACTACAATTATCAATAAAAGTAATAAACCAATGAAACCCATTTCGATTAATAGTCTGAGAAGGAACCCATAAGTTACAATGAATAATAAAAAAGAGAAAATCTCTCTTATTATATAGTCCAAAATAAGAAAAAAGTCCAAAAAAAAAAAAAATGGAAAGCAAGAGAAAAATAATGAGAAATGAGAAAAGAAAGATAAGGGTAAAAAGTTGAATAGAGAGTAACGGGAATGAGGTACAACTCAACAAGTCAGGATAGTCAAAGCTATATGGGGTCCGGCTACATGGATCCTTGCTCTCCAATATGCTCTATTTGAGGTCATACTTGGGACAAGACCAATACTAAGCATGTCATTCCTCACCACGTCGCCTATGATGCAGATACAATTGCACTTGCATGGTTGGACCACATGACCGGCTTTGGAAGCCAATAGCCAATAAGAATCGGTTCAGCCGAGGGTTTTGATCCAACAAGGGTTGGAAATAAAATTAGTAGTTTACCTGTCTTTTATGTCATGCCTTTTATTTTTCAGACTTAAACGTAGGAGTTAGGATTTCTTTCCTTGCATTAATTTCCTTTTATAGTTGTTTCCAAGTTTAGGCTAGACACTATTTCAATTGGATTTCTAATTTCATATCTTTATTTTCCTTATATATAGGCTGTGACTGATGGACATGTTAGAGTGAATTAATTTTGAATAAGAATTTGTTACAATTTGTGCTCCGTGAGACTCTATGCTTCCCATTTTCCCCCTGTGACTCTGATCCTTCCTTTCTTCCCTAAGGCCCTCCAACTTGGTATCAGAGCCAAAGGATCATTTCCTTCGTTCTCTTTTCCTTCCCTGTCTTCTTCCCATTCTCTGTTCTGGTTTCTGCTGAGACTGAGAACAGCCATTTTCATACAAAATGAAAGACTAATAAAAGATAATAAAAATTGACATAGCTTTTTGTAGATGTAGATCCAACCTCTGTAAAAGATTTTTGCAAGTGATTATAGAAGATGATCACGATAGGATGAAGGCACCAAAAATCTAAGGAACTCACAAGCAATCAGGGTGCTCACCCCAGCTGAATAGGTATACAATAATCTGGTATTTTGAGCTTCTAAAATTTCCCTTGCATGTGTGACCTATATATATATATATATATCTAGGGTGGAGTCGACCAGCCATAAAGTCTAACCCCAAGTGAAATGCTAGCCACCTAATGACTTTATCCAGAATACCCCTTGGGCTTATCTTAACAATTACTAAAATATCTCCAAAAGAAAAAGGAACAAAAATACCTACCTATTTCATAAATCAAAATCGTTTTTTACAAAAAGAGAAAATAGATAATATTTTTATATTAATAAATGAAACATTTTTCCTGCAAAACCATTTTGATAACAAATCTTTTTAAACTGGCAGTTATAGGTACGCATACACTTATATAATTGTCAAGTCACTGGAAATGGAACATTTGTCATTAAGATCAACACTCAACGTACATGAGGGCTTTTCATGGATGGACTCCATAGACCTTATGTGTACTGACCATTAAGAGACTAGTCGTCGTGTCTTCCATAGTCTGAGCAATTTTGACTTGCACCCTTCAAACCCATCACTATCCAACAATGCATATGTAAGCACATAATACATTAGGTGCGGTCAAGTCGAGGACTATAATGTGGCTCATCTAGATGATCATCCATAAATCAGTCCACTAATCCAGTAGACCAAATAATAATTGTACCATTTAATCAATTCTATAAGCCACAAAATATATATTACATGCATAACCAAAATGGAAAACACAGTACTGAGAGACAAGTGTATTCAATTGAAATCGTTCAAAAGGATGAAGTTTCTTACATGTAGTAATGGTCCATTGTCAACTTTCTAAGGAGAAAAGTCCACAGAGGATTGGAAGACATATGAGGCTTTCATGAGGCTTGGCTTGCTTACTCAAGTCCCACTTGGGTAGGAAACCAACCCACACAAAATTGTTATCATTGATTGGAATAGATTTAATGCTTCAAATCCAATGCATTACTTTGATGATATTATGATAAGTTGGTAACACCTAGGAGGAGCAATTGAACTTCGTGCATCTTATCAAATTCATTCTGCATCTTGCATCTAGGTTGAATGCTTGCCCCATTAGAACCCGAGGGCTATTAACAATGGCTTGGGAGTTATTCATCCTACACAGTGATCTGGGAATAGTTTAATGCTCTAAGATGTTAGCTTTGTAAAATTGGTGTTGGTTTTTGCATTGTTAGTTGTGGGTTATGCATAGTTGTCAAGGCGTCGCCAAGGCGGTTTGCCTGGGGCTTAGGCGACAGCCGCCTTGTTGCACTGCATGTCGCCTTGTGTTTCGGTGAAGTAAATGTTTTTAATTTTTGTTATTTCATTTACTTAAGATATTATTCATAAATAAGAAAACACCCCCTATTTGAATCCAATAAAAATAGTTTAAAAATCAAATTCCAAAAGGATAAAAAGTCAACCCCCCAGTCCAAGAACAAAAACTGGATTTTAGTTATAGGGACGATTTTCAACTTTTAAATGCTGGGGTTTTTCTCAATTATGAAAATTTTATAAATTCTATCATGTTAAAACATTGCTAAAAACCAAAAGTCCGGTAAAATAATATTTTGTTTTGATATTCATAAAATTATTTTCATTCAGGCAATTTTAACAGTATTCGCGCACTGAAAAATAAGTTTGACTGAAGCATAAGTTTATCATTACAACTCAGATTTAAGTAATCTTAGACTTATTAGAAAGCTGGTTTTATGTTATAACTAATACAAAAAGTCTCATATAAAAATAAAATCATTTGACCAGTCAAACTTATTATAGAATAAGAGCATTTCTCTAAATGTTGATTTTTATAACTTAATATGACTTAATGTTAATTTTTTATGATTTGATGTGGCTAAATGTTGATTTTTAATGACTTGATGTGGCTTAATCTTGATTTTTTATGATACAAGGTATACATAATTTACTAAATAATGTTAGAAAATAGGAAAAATAAAAAATAACACTTGTTCGCCTTCTTCGCCTTATGGCGGGCGCCTAAGCGCTTAGACCCCTCCACCGCCTTGGTTCGCCTTTACACCATGACAACTATGGGGCTATGTTTCTTCCCTCATTTCGGAGTGTTGTATTTCATTCTTGGCTTCATCAAAAAGCCATTACTTGTCACAAATGAAGAAAAATAAAGATGGGATTGAAATTCATAATAAATTTTGAGGACAAAGTTCTCTGTCCGATAGTGGCCCCTATGCCACAGACATAGGGGGGTCCAATGACCATTGTGCCCCTCTTGGTGGGGAGCATCCCAGTGCCTAGGCGCAGGGGCCACTCTCGGACAGAAAACACTTGCCCTAAATTTTAAAAATAAATAAATAAATAAGCAGTCACAAAATTGCCAATGACCAGCACTTGATGTTTTGTTCAGCTTCTACTGAGAATTAGTTTAGTACCTCGCTTAGAATGATTAAAGAAAAAGAAAATTACAACACCAGTCATAACTGAAACAAGTGAGATTATTACCATTGAAACAGCAATGCAAATGCAAAGTGCCATTGAAGCACAGATCTTCAGTTGAGGCCATGCAAAATTTAATTGTGGGACATAGCTGAGGATCACTCCCACATATATCCATGTTAGAAGGAAATGGAGTTAAAGTAAGAGATCACCCTGATTATATGAGACTACCATTATCAATACATATTTCATCAGGTACACCACACATTTCTTAAAGGAATGTTTGAGAACTCACTGAAGGAGATTATGATTGATAAATGTTCTGAATTGCAGCATTGATGCTTTTACAATCGTAATCCATGGTCTTCATCCAGTTCTCAAAATCTCCAATTTCCTGCTTCGGAAGGATACAACTTCAGGGTTATGACATGGTTGGAAACCACAACTTTGCCATAAGGACATGAACTAAAACAAGGAATATTAAGGTTTTTCATCAGCAAATTTAAGCACAAGGCATCATACTTTTGGTTCATGAGCACAATTTCAGCAACTCACCCCTCTTTTTTGCTACCAACCATAACTTCTTGGTTTTTGTTTGCCATGGTTATTCCTCACAACAAAGGATCTAATACTAAATTGATGCAGGACCTGTCAGGAAAAGTGTTTAATTACAATAGCTACTTGTGCTTAGGGTTTCTCAATTGAGAATCACAGTTTCTGAAAATTGAGAGCTACTGTTTTGGATTACACAATAATGAGGTTTGTCCATTTTAAATAAATAAAATTAACAGATGTAAGTAGATTAATAGGGCTTTGACTGTCATTTAGAGTGGTAGTCAGCTTCTATTTTTTGTTTGTCCCTCCTATAAAAGTTTGTATTTTTTGTTCTTTGTGATGGGTTCATTTCCATGTGAATAAAGAAAAGAAAAATTATAAGAGAACTCTACATATTTCACATGACTAGATTGAATATTATTTTCTAAACCAACTAAAACATTGAAAAATGAATCTCATCACAGATTAATAATCTGCCACAAATTTGACTATAACTAATTCAAAGCCACTGATTTGACCATAACTAATACAAATCACACTAGATTTGAGAAATCTTACAATCAATAGACAGTAACTGGAAAACCTCTAATGAAACCAAAATAAAGCCAAAGGAGAAACTTTCTGCACCCAAAATAAGGTGCAAGTAAAAATGAAAACAAACAACAATAGTGTCTTACCTCACTAAGACTCTTAAGATAAAATAAGAATCAAATAAGTTAACAAAACTAACAATACAAATCCATAGGTGGAGAGCTTGTTGTTCCACCCCCTTGGAAAGCAAGTGCGGAAGGTTTGGATAAGCTTAGCATAAATGGTTGCTCGCTAGGAAATCTAGGACCTTAGTGAGGGGGAGTGATCAGACTATGGAATGGAAAAGTGGTGGGACTTTCTTTGGGCCAATTGGTGAAGTAGATTCTACAAGTGCTGAATTTAAAGGCATTGAGAACAGGGACTCAATTGCTGATTGTGAAGAGATGGGAATAATACAACCGCAAAGGTGATTCAGCTAACATAATCAGGTGGATGGCGGGGACTCTTTAGATGGACCGTGATGCTATGCTCAGCTTGTTAGGCCCGTTAGGGAGTTGGTAGCCCGTTTGGATGTTTCTTCTAACTGTCGTGGCAAACAGTTTGGCAAAGCAAGGGGTTGCATAGCCTAGAACTTTGTTTTCGTAATGCAAACCCCAGGCACAAAACCCTGTTTTGGATTCCTATGGGCCCACTAAAGTGATGAAATTCTCAAGTAGAAGAATGTGTTGGCATATGAATGTTTAACTATCTACCTTGGGTCTGGTGAGGAAACTAACATTGAGATGATGGTCTATTGGAATACTAATGTGTGTGAACATGTACCGATCTATACAATTCGAATATTCAAGTGGACTGTCATGCATTTAAGAAGAATTCAATTGACCAAATGCAAGCCATGTCATGTGTAAAGAGCAAGGTGTTGTGGAAGCTTGATGAACCATATCGGAAAGCTTCATCAAGTCCCAAATCCATCAATGATTGGAATCTCCAGACTCAGAAGCATCATGAAGAATTCAAGTTCCAAAGCCAAAAGATTTTGTTCTTAATTTGTAATTCATGTATAATCCTATGTGTATCTCTCTCTCTCTAGCCTAAAAGTCCCACAAATAAGTCACCTAAGCCTTAATGGAACAATACCCCAAGTTAGGAGGTTGACTTATAGACATAGAATAAGCTTGCACATAAGTGCTCTATTTCAGGAACGAGTGTGAACGAGACAAACATCTGAGCTAAGGAGAGTGCAAATAATAACCCTCAAGTTCGTGAGTTATTGCAAACGTCTACAGGACATGACGGATATCTAGGCCAAAAGAATGTATTTTTGACAAACCTCAATCCCCAGGTCTAGGAGACGTCCACTAAATATCAGGGACATCTAACAGACATGACAGACATCCTTAGGTATCTCACAGACCATAAGAAAGGATTGCTCTGTTTGGTACTCTGATGCCTCGGACAAAGCATTTCATAATTATGCAGACAATATCATGGCTTGGTGTGGGGTTGGGGCGTTGCACAAATGCTTTGGGAGAGAACGATTTTTCCCCCCTATATTTACTAACTTGTGAATCATATGTAAGATTACATCAAAGCCCTTATATTAATAACCTCATACTAACATAAGAATACCTAAGGTGGTAAAGTACAAGCTGTCTATCATTGTTCCCATAATACCCTTACTCTAAGAACTCTAGCATCCTCTCTATTGTAACCCGGTAGTCACAGAGAGGGGGGTGAATCAGTGAGTCCAATTTCGATCCCCAAAAAACCTATCCCGAAATCTGACTAGGAAAACCCTAATAATGTACATGTCCCTGTACCTATCCCTGTTCCCACACAGTCGTATGCACACTCAACCTCTCATAGACACTTCCAAGTGTGCACACTCATTCTGCATTCCACACACTTTAATGTATATAATGCAAACAAGCGCACCCATAACACAAGGTTTTTACGAGGTTTAGCAATATGCATACATCCCCTGAGTAGTGCCTATAAAGGCTTCATACCTACTCAATACACTACTTTTGATTGCACCCATACTCAGGAGCACCCACACCCAATTTTCTCAAGCCACAGCTGAGATGGCACATGCAGTGCCGTACAATATGCAGCACCTACTGCACGGGAGCACCAAGCACACAATACAAGGATACAATTAATTTGGGGCTTATATCAATGCCCTCTAGTCAACCACTGCCTACAACTAACTACCATGCACACAAGTCATCAACAACTAACCTAGCATACATACATGTAATATAAATCTAAGGTTAGGAAATCTCACAACCGGTTGCCTGGGATGACTGGGAACCTCCGTTGACAAGCTCTCCCTTGTTCTCCTCTCTTCCCTTGCTCTTCGAAGCATCAAGCAACCCTCACTTGCTCTCCTCTCTCTCCTTTCTTCCTCTCTTGGCATGGAATCAACTTACCATCAATGGAGTACACCAACCTCTTTTTATGGCCCTACAATGGAGTAAATATCACAAGCATCACTCGTTCCAAAGCCATTAACGAAGGGGGGAGCTTTACCTTAAAAATTCACACCTTCCTTTTACCAAAACTCTGATTTTTTGCTTCCATAGCATAGAAAGCAAATTTTGTGAGATGGCAACTTGAATGGACCCATTTGCCCTTATGGTTAGAAAGTCATGACCATTTCAATTTGGAACAGCCAAAACACAAGAAATAGAATCTTCGGACATTGCATGGCGTACACTGGTGGTGCGAGTAACGGTGCATTAATCATGGCCATAGATCTGGGATCAAAAAGAAAATTTAATCTGAGCCATCAAATTAAAGTAACTTGCATTTAATAAACACCATAGGATCAGCATCATTAAAGTCTTGTGCTGATGTAGGCATTACGTAAGCCGTCAGCCCAAGATGCATTGTCGACATCCTATTAGCTGCGTCAACCGAAATTGAGGAGAGCTGCTTTTGCTTTTTCAAAAAGCTTGATCCCTTTCAGCCGTCGGATTAACTTCTTGATCTCAAGATCTAACAAGATCTTAAGATAAGGAATCTTACGCGCTAGTGTGCTCCTATGCGCCACACACAAAATCGAAACACTTCCATAAATCACTCAAAATCCCCTACCTTTATATAATTGCATAAAAGCCCCTCGAAATTTTGAAATAAATTCTAAAAACATCTCTACAAGCCGAGAGCAAATTGGCCAATACCAGTTCAGATTTTTTGACTGATCTCGCGAAAACGTGTATATCTTCTTCAATCGGTATCCAATCGAGACGAAACGAAGTGCCTTGTAACCACTTCTACAACATTCCAGAAGACTCGATCATCAAAATCAGCCATGTAAAAAGACCATAATGCCTCTGAATCTTTCTGATGCCGCAACTTCCTCATACGGAAACGAAACTCAATGAAACCATATGCGTTGGAAAGATTGGATTTTTCTCGCAAGGTTACATGGAAAAAAAAATTTCTAAAAAATTCATCTTCAATGTTGAAACTGCCACCAACTTCCAAAAAATCCATTTTTTTACCGCGGTTGTTGTAACTTCATACGGTATTGAAAACACGACAAAATCAGGTGCGTTGGAGTTGGACTGGATAAATTACACTCTTAACTTTCTAATGAAAAAACCCTCTTCCAAAAAAATCATTTTCCCAGCTGAAAATGCCTCCGAGCATAAATAGGCCAAACTTGCCAGTTTTAACCAGGAATCCCACACCACCTATCATGGACATATCAATCCACTCTATACACACCATGTAGCACTATTAACTCATCGGAGGCACCAAACACTACTATGTCACCACTTCCAGTCATGTCACCTAAACTAACCACGTCATCATTGCCATGTGGCCGAGATTGCCAACAATGACAACCATAAAACAACACTCTCCTCAGCCAAATCATACCATTAGAATATCTCCAAACTATGAGTCTAGCGAAGATAATGTTCTAGGTTGTATCCCCATAGAAGTCGAAGACATCTAACTTGGCCCCGCTTTGAACTCCATAGGGAGGATCGTCAAGAGGTCAATCAGATCCATATGGTGGTGGACCGGTGGTGGTGGTCGGGCAACGTGAGACGAGCCCTATGGAATGTAATTGGAAGAATCCACAGATTGAATCATGGTATCAGAAGGTGTCATCTATTAATGCAAGCTCATAGTAATGACATCATGGTATGAAGAACAAAGACATTTTTGTTGAATTTATCAACCCTTGCAGTGAGGTGATCAACCCAGTCTACGAGATGGGAAATGTCTGCTTGAGTCTTCTCCTTAAGGGAGTTGAGCTGCAGATTTACTTCACTGTTGGCTACCATAATTAAGGGTAAGGAAAAGGAATGTCATTTCTAATACCAATTAATGCTTCCCCAAGTCATAAAACGCAATGAGCCCACTAAAGTGATGAAATTCTCAAATCAAAGAATGAGTGACAATTTCATAATTTCTGGAACAATTCAGCTCCTTAGGAGTAAAATAGGCAAACGAAAGGACCAAACTATAAAAAGAATACAAAAAGAAGTGGTTTTTTGACATTTAAAATGAAATGCAAATAAAATAGAACTAAAATTTAGGAAGGCCTTTGTATAATATTTAAGAATTATGGTTTTAAGTGCAATTATAAAGACAAGGTTGTCTTCAACTGTCAACAGAAATGAATCTAGCAGGAGTCTTGATGGCTTGTGGTGAGAGAACTCTCACATACGGGATCCAAACAATCTGAGATCCAGAAGGAACTTCCTTGATACGGATCCGAGGTCCAAGAACAAGAATCGGATCGCTTAATGGCCCACCCAAATAAAGGGAACTAAATAACCAAGATGCAGTGGCAGTCTTGTAAATAAACAGAAATTATAATGGGCTACTTGGGAGATGGGACGTAAAGGGAATTAGAATTATTTGCTGGGGTTAAACTAGGAAGCAAAAATAGAGGTAAGGGATAAGGGAGATTTCAAGGCAAACATAAGGGTAAAATAGGAACTCAAAGTAAAGGGGAATAAACACTAACTCCCGATTGGGGCTTCTTCTTTCTTGGCCAAAACAGGGCAGACGATAGTGAGAAGCTTCAATTCGATGGAGCTCAGCCGATCGGTCTCGGTTTGGCCTGAAATATCGGGCTTAGGGTGACAACAACAGGTCCTCCAAGATTCCAGCACCAGAAGCCCTGGACAGTCCAGATCTGATGGGTTTTGAGCCTACAACTGGATATGGCGATGGCAAAGTCAGACCTGAATCTGATTTGGATTTCTTCAAACCAAAACCCAATTTTGGAAGGGGATGTTCTAGGATTTGTGTCGCCCAGGGAAGGGCTACCTTCGATCAAAGGCTTGACTCAAACAGATCTCTCATGAAAGAGATCGATCCACTTCCTTTGGGACTGCAACTACTGCCCAATAACAGAGAAAGGGAATACAACCAGAAAAGAGAAAAGAGAAAAGAGAAAAGAAGAAGAAGAAGAAGAAGAAGAAGAAGAAGAAGAAGAAGAAGAAGAAGAAGAAAAGAAGAACTACAGAGGAAGATGAAGAATGTAAGGAAGAAGAAGAAAAGCAGGGGGGTCACACAATCACAATCATCAGCCATTAAACCAGTCGTTCAAATTATTTCATTCCAAAAAACTTCAAATCTGTCTTTACTAGTGAATTACATGGCTTATAAAAGAAAACTCAAAGTATCAAAATGGAAACTAATTTAAAATGGAAACTAATATAAAATTAGAAGCTAGCTAATACAAAAGAAATTGTTTTTAAATCCAAAGAGAATCAAATCAAAAGATTTTTTTTTCTAAGTCCATCGTGCAACTGCATCAGCTCTCCTGGTTTTAGAACTCGATTCCGTCGAGTTAGGTCGTGCTCCCAAGATACCCTTATAAGTTGCCCGCTGATGAGGTGGCACATATCTCGAAGCAGGAGATGGGAATATAACACCAAGAGGAGGAAGAGTAGGATAACGTGTCTCTAGAGCAGGAGTCAGTCGACTTGGCATGTTTGATAATGCATGTGGCCTCATTAAGTACGTACGACCTCCTTGCTTCACCTTGATAGTGTTCCGTGCACCATCATAGAGAATGCCTGCATGTCGCTGCCAAGGTCGCCCTAGAAGAATGTCGCAGTGCACCAATGGGGTGACCAAGCAGGTGACATGGTACTGTAACGGCCCAAACTATAAGTGAACTCAAACAACTGCAGTGGCCTCTTCTCGAGCTGTGGGTCCAAAACCTCTCACGTGAATCTTCTTGAAAAGATGCTTCTATGGAAGGTTGTGTGCTCGAACAAATTCAGTAGATATAAAATTTGCTTCTACCCCAGTATCAACAACGGCATGAACATCAGTATGGTCAGAGCCGTGCAGGAGAGTACCCTTCTGTCTGAAGAGAGGAACCTTATCAACTAATCTATTCGAAAATGATGAAAGGCTAGCTGAATGAGCTTCTACATCCTCATCTTCATCATCGACAATATCATCATCCTCGAGGAGATAAGGATATAAATGAGATTCATCTTCACTCTTGCTCTGTCGGCTGCTTCTCTGCTACGTTCACAGAACGAGTCCTATTGGGACACTTGTTGGAATAGTGACCCTTCTCGCCACAACTATGGCATATGATATTCTTCACCCCAAGACTATCCTTGTTGAACTCTGACATTTTTTCAACTCTGCGAGCTTCAGGCTTCTTTTCCTTCATACGTGGTGGAGGTCTATAAACTGAAGAAGTCTTGAGCATACCCTTCCAATAAATGGACTTCTCTTTAGCTGTCTTGGCATGAGATGCTGCCACATCCATAGACCTGAAATCAGTGTTAGCCAACTAAAGTCGAATCTCAGTACTTAACCCACTGATATATCGCATCACCCGTTGCTGGTCTGTCTCCTAAAGTCGACACCTTGATGACAGTTTGTGGAATTCGAGGGTGTAGGAATCCACATCTTTGTTCCCTTGTTGCAAGTTAAGTAATTTATGGAACATTACCTTTTCATAATTAAGAGGAACAAATTTTTCAGTCAGAATCTGCTTTATGACCTCCCAATTTGTAATGGGTCCAAGTCTTCTGACAAACCTTGCATGTAGTACATCATCCCACCATGAACATGCATACCCAATAAACTTGGTGATGATGAGTTCACACTTCTTCACATCTGGAAGAGACTTATATACAAAAATTCTCTCCACTTTGGTAAGCCAGTCAAGAAATTCCTTAGGTTCCTTTGCACCACTGAACTCGAGAACCTCAACTTTGATGCCATAATCTCTGTCAAAAAATTACCGCGTAACATCCTAGGGAACAACTGGATCAAGTTGCTGCCTCTGAGGTGTATCTTCGATCCGTAAAGTGTTGAGCTGAGGAGGTAATGTAGAGGATCCTTCTTCAGCTCGCTTGTCGGACCTCTTCATAAAGGCAATCATCTCTTCCATAAACTTATCAAACTTTGCTTCAGTCCTCTTAAGCCTAGCATCAGTATTCTGTTGGTTCTCGGCTAACTCGCGATACAATTTGTGTAACTCAGCATTGGTGATGTGACCTGTCATGGTTAGAAAATTGCAGGAAAATTTGCTCTGATACCACTTGATGTGGATCCGAGGTCCAAGAACAGGAATCGGATCGCTTAATGGCCCACCCAAATAAAGGGAACTAAATAACCAAGATGCAGTGGCAGTCTTGTAATAAACAGAAATTATAATGGGCTATTTGGGAGATGGGGACGTAAAGGGAATTAGAATTATTTGCTGGGGTTAAACTAGGAAGCAAAAATAGAGGTAAGGGATAAGGGAGATTTCAAGGCAAACATAAGGGTAAAATAGGAAATCAAAGTGAAGGGGAATAAACACTAACTCCCGATTGGGGCTTCTTCTTTCTCGGCCAAAACAGGGCAGACGATAGTGAGAAGCTTCAATTCGATGGAGCTCAGCTGATCGGTCTCGGTTTGGCCTGAAATATCAGGCGTAGGGTGACAACAACAGGTCCTCCAAGATTCCAGCACCAGAAGCCCTGGACAATCCAGATCTAATGGGTTTTGAGCCTACAACTGGATATGGCGATGGCAAAGTCAGACCTGAATTTGATTTGGATTTCTTCACAGCAAAACCCAGTTTTGGAAGGGGATGTTCTAGGATTTGTGTCGCCCAGGGAAGGGCTACCTTCGATCAAAAGCTTGACTCAAACAGATCTCTCATGAAAGAGATCGATCCATTTCCTTTGGGACTGCAACTACCGCCCAATAACAGAGAAAGGGAATACAACCAGAAAAGAGAAAAGAGAAAAGAGAAAAGAGAAAAGAGAAAATGTAAGGAAGAACAAGAAGAAAAGCAGGGGGGGCAATCACAGTCATCAGCCATTAAACCAGTCGTTCAAATTATTTCATTCCAAAAACTTCAAATCTGTCTTTACTAGTGAATTACATGGCTTATAAAAGAAAACTCAAAGTATCAAAATGGTAATTAATTTAAAATGGAAACTAATATAAAATTAGAAGCTAGCTAATACAAAAGAAATTGTTTCTAAATCCAAAGAGAATCAAATCAAAAGTTTTTTTTTTTTTTCTAAGTCCATCGTGCAACTGCATCATTCCTAATCCATAATCCTCTGAACCCCATTCAATATTCCCTCATTACCATATATTAGAAAAACTAATTAAACTTCTTTGGGCGGTAAGTGAAGAAACAGATCTGAAATCAATCCTGCAACTCACAAATCCAGCAAGCTTTAGGGCTCAAATTCCGCAACTCACAAATCCAGCAAGAATCCAAATCTTGGTCCGAACTGTAAAGCATAGTTGTCACAGCGTCATGGCGACCCAAGTCGGTGGAGGAGTGGCTAATCGATTTGGCGATGAATCGCTGGTTATGGCATTGCCATGGTGGTCAAGTCGCCCACATGTTATTTTTTATTTCTCCTATTTTCTAAAGTTATTAAGTATGCTACAATATACCCTATAACATATAAAATCAACATTAAGCAACATCAAGTCATCAAAATCAACATAACTTCTTGACTAATACATCAATTCATCAAAATTCAACATATACATCAAGTCATCAAAAATAAAAATGACATGAGATATGCATTCAAAAACAGATATGATCATATGAATTTATGCAATGAATATAGTGAATATAGCAACAAACATGACTAACGTCTCTTTTTTTTTTTTTTCTAATTAGATCATTATCTGCAATACATCCAAGGAAAATTTTCAGAGTTCACCACCCACAGCCAGTATTGCAGACTTGCAAAAAAATAAAATAAAATAAAAATTAAATATATAATCATAAAAAAAAAAAGGATGAAAGAAAGAAAGAAATAAGAACAAAAATAAGAAGAAATAATCACATAATTCCAGTATTCTATAAATAGAATCGCCAAGCCCTGATGAAAAAATCCAGTCAAGAAAATATATTTTAATGGGGCTGGAATGGTGCAGTGAACAGTGGCAGTAAGAAAACCCAGAAATAAAGTATCAACCATATGTAGGATTACTCTGACTTAGAACCTCAAGGTTATCACTAGAATTAAAAATAAAATACACAAATAAATCTCAGACAAAATTTTGGGCCAACCAATCAGTAGGCCATAACCATTATTGAAGACTTGCAGTTGTAGAGCTGAAGAAGAAGAACTTAAGACGAAGAAGAAGAAAAAGGTGACTGCACACTACGTGTGATATGGCGTCAAAGGTGTCTACATGGCGATGTCTATGCCGTTATGGCAACCGCCATTCGTGATTCAAGGTAATCGTTCCTCCGATTTGTTTGTAGTTTTCCGCCAGGACGCCAAGGCAGCGCCTTGGCAATGCCTTGACAACTATGCCGCAAAGGTTTAACTGAGTTCTAAGATTTTGTTCTCAACCCAATGGTACCGCCAATGATATGAAAAAACAGAAAATGGAAGGTACAAAAAATGAGGAAGAATATAAACAAAGGCTGAAGGAAGAAGAATCAAGCAAGGGAAGGGGGTAGAAGAGGGGAAAGAAGAGGAAGAACCGCATGGCCAACCTTGGCTCCAAAAACAGCAACTCAAATCAATTCATCACAATCAACTGAAAAATCGATCACAACTACATGAATAAATAGACTCTACTAAACTAAAATTGACTTCTACTACGAAACTATCTCAAACAAGGAAACTACTGAAGGACTGTCCTACATATCTGACATTCCATAAATAAATATTTACAAGATAACCACCATAAAAAAATAAATTTCTACCAACCCCTATGGGACTAGAGTCCCCTGGTTGATTTGGTTCATCTTGGTTTGGGTTTTCAGATCAGGTCATGCAAATCTAGCAATGCACATGCAACTGCATCATTTGGGATGAATCTGGTTTGGGACATAAGTTTGACCCTTAGCAAGGAGCACCAAAATATATCTCTCATGATGCCTTCGCATATGGTGGTCAAACAGTACGACAGTGCATTCCTTTTTATATACCCGAAGAGACGAGACTAAGGATTGTGCTTTCACCATAGGTAAGCCGCAGGTCTTCACAGCGGGCCCATGACTACGCCACATGGCTAAATAGGGTTGATTTTTGTAGTCCATGTGTGTGCAATGTGTATGCAGTTTCTGATGCATAGTTAGCACAATCATTTGGTATGGTATTCTTTTGTAATCTGTTCAGTTCTTTAGTTTGTTAAGAGGGGGCTTTGCTTTATGCATGGCCTCTTAATGTCATTTGTATCTCTGTTTAACACTATGTACAATTTCTCTTTCTTCACTAATAGATTGATATTACTGAAACACACCTCCCACCGCCATCCCCCACCCCCCCCCCAAAAAAAAAAAAAAAAAACAAAGCTAGCCTAGAATAATGTAGAAATAGACCAAATCAGAACCCCACATCCACAAAAAGTGATGACCCCAAAACCAAAACCATCTATGGGTTCATCCACTAATACAAGCTTCAAGATTATCTTGTTCATCAACCTAACGTTTCCCACCTTATACTTTAGCATGTTTTCAAAGTAGCCACAATTAATATTACAATTTTTTTACAACTCGGTGTTCAGTGAGGAATGCTTGGATTGCACTTGGGCGGGCATAAGACCTGAATTATTTTTATTAAGCATCGGTTCAGTTGAAAAATTAACTAATGAAAAGGTTCTCTGAACCACCGAAGCAGAGTTCGCTAGCACTTCTTTGTCCATCTCTCTCCTCACCCCTCCTATGTATGATACCATTTTTTCACTCCTCATTGGTGCGCTCCCCATATGCCTCTTGCTCAGAGAACCCTCACC
The DNA here is from genome assembly GCF_013358625.1 of Macadamia integrifolia. Lineage (NCBI taxonomy): Eukaryota > Viridiplantae > Streptophyta > Magnoliopsida > Proteales > Proteaceae > Macadamia > Macadamia integrifolia. The sequence goes on along the minus strand of NW_024870556.1, from coordinate 54,711 downwards.
CTAACTAATATAATTATGAGTGTTTATAAGGCTCAGGCCTGTAGAAGTCAGAATCCAGACTGAATAGATTCTGCCAGACTTTTCATGCCTAAAAGAGTTCTATTTCCTAATGGCCATTAGATGCTCAGTCATCCAAAGGCTTGCAATGAAAGGAATCTAATTAACATATTTCATATTTTTATAGCTTAATTAAAACCTATCTTTCTAAGTTTTACTGCTCAACAGTAATTATATATTAAATCATTTGGAAGTACCACCAAAAATATATATATTTCAAAAAGAACAAGGCCATGGAACAGAATTATGTTCTTCATTTTATTCAGTTCTAAAGGCTAAATGAAATGAAATAATAATCGTGTGAACAACAGAAAAATAACAGCCATACAGACCCAAACACATCTAACCATTTAAGGGTAAATGGCCACAAAAATTATTAAAAGGAAAAAATATTGGTCCTCAATCACCTTTCCATAAGAAAATGAATTGTTACCAGAAAGCTTCCACACATATTAACATACAGAGACGACTCATGGCACTCATCTTCAATAAAAACACTAGTCTCAAGCACATGAAACTGCTCACGGTGACACTTATTGGGATAGCAGAAGATCCCAGCACCATTCCAAGTCAAATGTAAGAAGAAACAATCTGAAATGATCCATAAGGTAAGCATAAAACTCACAGACTGATCTTGGTTTATAAATAGGTCAACATTCAGAAATTTGTACAACATAGAATCACAAGAGGGGGGGTGACCGAGAGGATTTTGACTACTCTTGCCCAAAAATATTAGCAGCAGGTTGCCAGTGAGAGCAGCAAAACTTTTATCTTCCTATTAAGGAACCTTTGTACTCCATACCAAGTCCTTCATTATACCCATTCAAATCAATCCCTCATCACTTCAAAGTGGGCCAACAAATTCCAGAAAGCTTCAATCTCCACAGCTCTGAGGTTATTTATAACTTTATAAACATTAACCACCAATGAACTGTCCTGTCGAAACTTCAAAGCTTGCATATTTAAACGAAAGCATTGCTTGATGCCACCACATAGAAAATGAATCCCTCAAATTATCCCTCTTCATTCAACACATGCAAGACCACAGTGACAAAATCCTTCTCATAGAGGTGGCCCCCCTGCTCTCAATCTTCGAATTCACGCTCTCAAAGTGAGACCGCACTCAATCCTTGAATTTGAATGTGTCAGTGTGCTCAAAAGAAAGGAAGTATGGTTGGAGAAAGATAAAATTTGTTGGATTAAACATTGAGGGTGTTCACATTGTTCATCATCTTGAAACCTTAATTCAATGTAGCTTAGAGCGCCATGTATTGATACATCCATGTACAAATTCCCCCCACCACCTCCCCCCCCCCCCCCCCCCCCCCCCCACAACAAAAAAAAAGGTAAATTTGACAGTTTTGTCATCTCTGAAGTCAAATTTAGTTGACAATTTATAGTAAGCTTATCAAAGCAAACTCTATATATCAGAATTTAAACAATAGTATTAAAAGCAGTATTTCAGGATTAATATGAAATCTGCAAAATAATAAATAGTAGGAGAAACTGAGCTGAACCAGAAATTAGTGCGCATGCTACTACTCTCACCTTAAGAGCAGAGTTTATCGAATGAGTAGCGGCACGCCATTGATCTGTTTGCTTCGAATAACGCAAAACTGTAGATATTAAAGAGCGAATTTCTAACTCGATTCGCTTCTCATTGATAAAGGATTCTTCCACTCCTCCATTCACAATATCCATCAAAAGATCCGCAACTCTCTTCCCATTCATAATAGCATCTCTCTTGGCCTTTTCTGTTCATTTATGTAGATTAATTAACATCTTTAGGTTTCCAATTCTACCATTTGAGACGCAACAAAAGATGAGAGAGAAAGTGGTGACCTGTCTGTACTCCAAGTCTGAGAGAGGAATGGTGATGATCGTGGATGAGTTGAAGCAGAGAAGATTCCAAGCTTCCCCCGACCTCTGCTGCTTTGGGAAGATTTTCAGTCTCCGAAGGCGCGCGGACACGCGGGAGAGAGATACGCTGCGGAATCATTTTAATTTTTATTTCAGTTCCGCTTCGATGGGACGTGGATTCATTCGGTTCTGTATATATATTGACTCTAGGCTACCCACTGACACCAGATGAGTCCAACATGGCTGAGTCGCCCATGAGCCACCGTGTTGAACTCAGACCTCGTCCCTGGCGAGTTGGGCTAGAACCAGGGCCATTCGTAAATCGGTAAAGGGAAGCCGTGCCTGATCCCGGCCCGTTAACCAAACGCCTTAACTACTACCCAGTGGGGTGGAGAATCCGTACAATGCTACCACCCCAAACAATCCCTTCAATCAAACGGGCCCTTAGGCATTGGAGTGCTCTGAGATGGGATCCTTCTTCCCCCTCCCTTATTTTCTTCTGCTTACCGAGTTTCTTCCATTCAGTTGTTTCTTAGTAATGAAATTTTGTCCTTCGAATTAAAAGAAAAAATGAACATTTTTAACGATTCTTAAAGAATTATAATGACAAATACTGAAATTTTATTAGATTGAAAATTGACACGTGACTAAATAATGAAGTGTACATCATGCCTAAGAAACTCAAACAATAACCAAACCGACATGACACTTCTCGCCTTGCCCAACCCAATAAAATGGTCACCTAAGTATTCAATCTACTAAGCCAACCTAGCAGAAGCCCCATTCATCAATTGAGAATATATTGGTAGTTTCCTATTCCTTTTGGGGAATACTTCTCTTCAATAATTTCTCTACACCTATATCCCAACACAAATGTTTTTGCCACTCGGAATGTAATGTGGCAATTTTGACTATATGTATATTAATGTAATGGTGTGAAGTAACTAAATATCTGATATATCATGAAATAACCTCACCAATAAGTGTAGGACATGTGGTGTTCAACCACCGACTAAGGAGCTCTTCACAACTCAAGGTACCTATCTACAAGGGCAAAATAAGGCATTTCACCATTTATAAGGATTAGGGCTTCATTACATCAACCCTATAAAAGGGAAAAGAGACCAATCTCTCACTCTCTCTCCACTATTCTAATAAATTATTTGTTGTCTAAAACTGATTTAGACATCGGATCCTCTTGGTCGGAGCACCCCTCCGGCCCCCTTCTTGTAGGTTTCTCTCCCGAGGTCGACGGTCAGATTTCTACATCGACAATATCAAATTTTGGACTTAGATTCAATCATATACCCTCCTATGGAATGATATACCTTCCTATATATGCCCACAAACCCTTTCTCCACACTTGTATGACTTAACAGTTCAATGTCTTATTTTACTGCTTGGGAAGCTTTATTTGGATTTTAGCTCCACATGTGAGCAATAGATTGGCATGTGTGAGGTAGTTTCACAAGCTATCCCCAACAACAATTAGTTAATAAAAAAAAAAAATCTAATTTAAGGATAATGATTTCTTGCTTCAAGTAGTGGTTACTTTGCAAGGGACGAGATTGGAAACTTGGCAAGTCTTTTAGTGTTGTAATAATAAGTTTTATGGGTTTTAGAGAAAGTGTCGAAACGGACTCTAAGGGGTTTAATAGTCTTCGTAATTTTCTAGAACCTTCTCTCTATTGTTGTAAATAAAGAGGACTAGTGTCATATTAGACACAAGTCATTACCCCATTCAACATGATATCAAAACCTTAAGATCCAAAACCCTAAGGGCTCTCCCTCTTCTCCATCTCTTTGCCTCTCTCTCTCTCTCTCTCTCTCTCTCTCTCTCTCTCTCTCTCTCTCTCTCTCTCTCTCTCTCTCTCTCTCTCTCTCTCTCTCTCTCCCCCAGCGCCTCCTTCATTTGTGCTTCCCTCCATATATCTCTTCCTTTGCTTCATCTAACCTGCTCGATGCTCCAATCGTCTTGATTTTTGTTGCAATTGGTGCCTCTTATCCTTGTGGTGGTATATACCAATAATTTTTTGTTTGAGGTCTCTGTTCTAGGGCTATCCCCATCACTTTTTCAGGGTTTTCTCCCTGAGAACATTTTTTCAATGTCGGGATGCTTTTCCCCACTCGATGCTCTAATCGTCTTGATGTTTGTTGCGATTGGTGCATCTTATCCTTGGGATGGTATGTATTGATCACTTTTTTGTTTGAGGTCTTTGTTCTAGAGCTATCCCCAAAATCATTTTCTCAATGTTTTACCCTTTATCAATTTTTGGGTTTCTAGCTTTTCTGGTTATTTTGGTGTTTTCTCTATCTCTGATTAGTGTTTTTTTCTATTTGCACAGCCTTCTTGAGTAGCAACCATGTCTGCCATCTCATCTACTTCTACTGGCGGAGACACCATGGCTTTTCTTACTTTTCCTCCTTTTTCTATCAAGCTTGATGGCACAAACTACCTTATGTGGTCACACTCGGTCTCTCCATCAAGTCCCATGGCTATTACAGGTACCTCATTAGAGCCACAAAGCGTCCAACCACTGGTACTGAGATTGATAAGTGGGAGTATGTCAACACTCTTGTTATGGCCTTCCTTGTCAACTCCATGTTGCCATAGCTTTTGGGTGGCTATCTCCTCCTTGACACCGCTGCGAATATCTAGAAGTCTATTCAGGATACCAATTCCCAGGCAGGGAATGATGCTCAGGTCTTTGAGCTTCTCTAGAAGGTTCGTGATTTGAGGTAGAGGGGGCTCACTCTGTTACAATACTACTATGAGTTGCAGTCACTATGGACTAAGTTGGATTTCTATGAGGAGTATATTCCTTCCACCACTGAAGATGTCACCAAGTTTCAGAAGCGAGAGGATAAAATTAGGGTTTATGACTTTCTGGTAGGTCTGAATGTGGAGTCTGATCAGTTGCAGTCCCATGTTTTGAGTCGCGATCCCTTTCCTACCTTGGATCAAGCCTATGCTGTAATCCAACTTGAGGACAGTCGACGTACCACTATGCTTCCACAACTAGCTGCCACTCTTACTGAAAGATCTGCACCTGTTTCTGGCACTCAATCCCTTAGTGTAGCCCTATAGTCTGGTGGCTCCTCTACTAGGACTCTAGTGAAGTGCGATTACTATAGGAAAGAAGGTCACACCGAAGAACATTATTGGAAGCTTCATGGTCGTCTTGCTAATACATCTGAAAAAGGACGAGGGAAGGATTATGCCGATACTTCTGAGTAAGCCAACCATACTAAGAGCCCTGACTCTGACTCTGCTCTTAACTTCTCAGTAGCCTCACTATCATTTGATGAGCTTACTACCCTCTGGTGCCTCTTGACACGTCCAAACTCTCCTGCATCTGCCACTGCGAGCTCTGCTCATTCCACTTGTTTTGGATCAGGTATCGCCTTATGTGGTCATACTATGTCTGTTGCTTCTACCCCTTGGATTATAGACTCTGGGGCTTCTGATCATATGACAGGTCGCTTGTCTTTTTTTTCATAGTACACTACTTGTCCTGGTAATGGTAAGGTCAAATTGGCTAATGGGACTTATTCCATTATTCTGGGGAAGGGCTCTGTTAGCTGTACCCCCTCTTTATCCCTTTCTATTGTATTGTATGTTCCTTATTTTTCCACTAACATTTTGCCCATTAGTAGTCTTACTTCCAATCTTAATTGCAAAGTACATTTTTCCCTTATCATTGTGTTTTTCAGGATTTAGTGATAGAGGCAACGATTGGCTCTAGTAGGGTACATAGTGGTATGTATCTGCTTAATGATGACTCAATATTGGTCTTTGGTCAGGCTCTTCAGACATCTGTTACGTCACCTCCCATCCTTGAGTTACTGCAATGACATTGTCGGTTGGGACATCCCCCTTTGGGAACTTTAGCTAGAGTTTTTGTTTCCTTTAAAAATTGTAATTCGAGTCAGTTTTTTTGTGAGACATGTGTTTTAGCCAAACAAACTCGAATCACTTATTTTATTTCTGAAAATAAAAGTGTCACTCCTTTTTTATTGATACATTTTGATATTTGGGGTCCATCCCGCTATGTGTCTGTCAATGGTTATTGGTGGTTTATCTCTTTTGTTGATTGTCATTCTCGGACTAATGTTTGTATGATGCGAACCAAGGGCAAGACCTTCCATTGCTTTCAGTAGTTTCACCTCGTGGTTCAGACTCAGTTCAGTGCTATCATTAAGATCTTTTAAAGCGATAATGGTTGGGAATACTTTGAAGCGTCCTTTCAAGCTTACCTTCCTGATCATAGGATGATTCATTAGACTAGTTGTGTGGATACTCCGGCTCATAATGGGGTTGCTAAGCGGAAGAATCGCCACCTTTGTAAGGTAGGACACTCTCTTATATTTGAGATACGTGTTCCTCCTAGTACTAGAACGACACAATTCTCACTGCTGCCTTTCTTATCAACTGAATGCCTTCTCGGGTCTATGTCTTCCACTTCCCTCTGGATCGTCTCCAAGGTTCCGTTGTTTTTCGTATTCTTCCTAAGGTATTCGGTAGTGTTTGCTGTTCCTCCCCAGTACTAGAACGACACAATTCTCACTGCTGCCTTTATTATCAACTGAATGCCTTCTCGGGTCTCTGTCTTCCACTTCCCTCTGGATCGTCTCCAAGATTTCGTTGTTTTTCCTATTCTTCCTAAGGTATTCGGTAGTGTTTGCTATGCTTACAATCATCATCCTCATAAAAAGTTTGATCCTTATGGTCTCTGATGCATTTTTTTGGGATATGCTCCTACTCAGAAAGGCTATCAGTGTTTTCATCCTCCTACTCGACGTTGTTTTGTGACTATGGATGTTGCCTTTCACGAGTCTGCATCATACTACACTGCATCATCTCTTCAGGGAGAGTCTCCTTCCATTATGGAAGATGTGTCATCGTCTCTTAAATTTGCTATCCCTGCTAGTATCCCATTTCAGGGGGAGAGTGACACTCCTACTTCTCTTATTACACATCGCCCAGAGATACATGTATATAGTCGCAGAGAGTAGACTCAGATTACTGCACATCCAGCATCTACCCTACCATGCCAATATTCTCCTCTCAAGCTAGATCTTGTCCCCTTAAACCCTGGTAATTCTCCTTCTCCTTCTCTTGATCAATCTCTTGAGTTGCCTATTGCTGTTCGTAAAGGCATTAGGTCTTGTACTTTACATCCTATTGCTAAAACTGTTTCTTATGACTCACTCTCTCCTTTCTACTATAGTTTTGTGTCTTCTCTTTCCTCTGTGTCCATTCCTCATACCTGACAGGAAGCTAGTGCTGACTCACAATGGCAGGTAGTTATGGTTGAAGAGATGCAGGCTCTAAAGAAGAACGACACATGGGATCTTGTGTGTCTTCCCTCACAAAAGAAGACAATTGGGTGCAAATGGGTCTTCACAGTAAAACAAAATGTTGATGATACAATAGATCGGTATAAGGCCAGACTTGTTGCCAAAGGCTTCACATAGACTTATGGGATAGACTACTAGGAGATTTTTACTCCAGTTGCTAAGATGAACACAATTCATATTATCTTGGCTTATGCCGCCAACTAAGATTAGGATCTCTAGCAGTTAAATGTAAAGAATGCCTTCCTTTATGGAGAACTTGAAGAGGAAGTGTATATGAACATTCCTCCTGGGTTCACTTACTCCAAAACCCAAGGGAAGGTATGCAAGCTAAAGCGTGCTCTGTATGGGCTGAAGCAATCCCCTCATGCTTAGTTTGGACATTTTCATTAGGCTATGATTGCTACAGGTTACTCTCAAAGTAATGCTAACTACACTATGTTCATCAAGAGACTTGGTGGGAAGATTGCTATCCTAATAATCTATGTAGATGATATTGTTGTTACTGGTGATGATCTGACAAAAATCTCTCACCTCAAGAGATACTTGAGTGAGAAATTTGAGATCAATTCTTCCTCGGTATTGAAGTTGTCAGGTCTTCTCATGGAATTTACTTATCTCAGCAGAAGTATGTGCTTAATCTTCTCTCTGAGACAGGCATGTTGGGGTGTAAGGCGGCAAACACTCCTATTGAAGCTAATTGTCACCTGAGTAGTAAGGAAGGTGATCCAGTAGATAAGGGGAGATATTAGAGATTAGTGAGACGGTTGATCTATCTCTCTCATACACACCCTGACATAGCATTTGTTGTTAGCTTGGTTAGTCAGTACATGTATAATCCCTACTCGACTCATACGGAAGTTATGCTACTTATTCTTCGGTACTTGAAATCTGTCTTAGGACGTGGCATATTTTTTTCTCCTCATGATCACCTTATGGTGGAGGCCTTCACAGATGCAGATTGGGCAGGTTCCTTTGATGACTGTAGGTCTACTACTGGTTATTGTACCTTTGTTGGTGGTAACCTTGTTACATGGCATAACAAGAAAGCAAGCCGTGGTTACCCGTTCAAGTGTTAAAGCAGAGTTCCGTGCTATGGCACATAGCATTTGTGAGCTCCTATGGCTTCATGGTCTTCTAACTGATTTGGATATTCCTTCTACTCTTCCTATGAAGCTCTTTTGTGACAGTAAATCTGCATTAGCATTGCTCACAACCCTGTTCAATATGATCGAACTAATTATGTAGAGATCGATTGACACTTCATCAAAACGAAGCTGGATATGGGCCTTATCACTAGCTGATGTATTTACTAAAGGTCTTAGTAGTAAGATATTTCATCATATTATCTGCAAGTTGGGAAAATGTGATAACTATGCACCAACTTGAGGGGGAGTGTTGTAATAATGGATTTTATGAGTTTTTAGGAAAAGTGTTAGTTTTTTAAACGGACCCTAAGGGGTTTAATGGTCTTTATAATTCTCTAGAACCTTATCTCCATTGTTATAAATAAAGAGAGTTGGTGTCATATTAGACACAAGTCATTACCCCATTCAACATTTATGTATCTCATCTTTAGAAGTTTAATCAGACTATGAGTAATATCTAGGTAGCTAGATAATTATTGGACATCTATTCTACTATGTTTGATAACATCATCTCAATCTTTTGTAAAGACCAGCTTCAAGTCTTTGATACCGATTTTTCATATTTTCAATTAGTTTACCACCCTCTAATGTGACTTGAAGCTTCTTTGTTGAGGGATGTGGATCCGTAGATATAAATATTTCTATCTTTTAATTTATCAAATATGATTGCAAATTCTTACAACTAAAATGTTATAACCTTCTTTTAATTGTCCCTTGACAATTATTCCCAAAGTTATTTAGTGTAGTATTTAATATAGGGGCAAGAAAGGATTTTCAAAATATTAAATTTTTTATATTAAAATGGAATGATAAAAAAAAATATGTTATATAAAAGGGGAAAAAAAGGTAATGTTGCAATTTCTTAGTTCACACTTTTGTTATAATTAAGAATTTGCCATCTCATTTTATGTTTGCCTTAAAAAATTAAAAAAAATAAAAAATGTAGCATTTGGTAGAATCTTTCAGTCCCTCCTGTCTTGGAAAAAAAAATGTAATTTCTCTCAATTGTTTTATATAGAAAAATATTTGAATTTTAAGTTATTACTAAAAACATGATACTCTAGGCATCATATGTACCAAAGATCTATTGGACATAGTCATAGTCAAAGCTTAATAAAATTGTAGGATGTTGATTTTAAATTAAGCTTCATCCAAGTAAAAGTATTCTCTTATAAGATATAACTTAGGTTATAAGTACAATTGAAGAATTTTAGGTTTATAGTCATGCAACATCAAATTGGATATGGATAGACAAAAGGACAAACATAGAATTTCATGGTTTTGTTTAGATTTTAGAGTTATAATAATGAATAGACTAAAAGTATCTCAAATTATACTCAAATTAATATCCAGTAAGATCATACATGAATAATAAATTCAATCCAAAAACGATCATTTTAATGATTCAAGGAGAACTAGGCTAAGGAAGATTCAAGAAGCAAAAATATAAGAATGAAATCAATAGATGAATTGATTATCTCTAAATGGTTGTTGTATCGGTTATGCCCCTATTGCAACGAAAAAATATTGAAGTACAATGGTCAATACCAATTCAGGAGTGGGTAAAAACAAATGTAGATGGTTGTTCATTATGAATTCGGGTCATGCGAGTGGAGTTCACTCAAACTTCTATGCAAAACTCTTAGCCCTAACTAATGGTTCGAAAATTGCTAGAGTCAAAAGACTGCAGAATTTGTAGATTGAATCAAACTCTAATGTTGTAATTCTGTGTGAAGAAAAAAAATACTCCTTGGACATTTCAGCAAAGGTGGTACCCTGATGCAATCTCCTTCACGGGATTACCCGAATACAAGGATTAAGAGAATTCTTGACTTTGTAGATAAAACCAATTTCGGACATAATGACCTTCAACCAGTAATTTGGAGATAATTCTCTGCCCTGATACTAGTTTGGCATGATTCAAATTGATAATTAAAGATAAGAAGTGGGGCTACAAATTTTTTGAAATAAGAATTGTTGATATTCCAGGTGAAAAAAAGGCTTAAAAGGGATGCAAAGTTACTACACTTACACAGTTCGAATCTGAAAATAATTGCTTAAAAAATTCAACTCTTTTAGGTTGGGTCTTTGAGAGGGTGTGATTTCAACTCTTCTAGGTTAATTGAAAGCCCAATCTCTTCAAGGATGGGTGAAACACAATTTGGTTTAATAAGATAAACTCTTCAGGGTTCATAAGAAGCTTGGAGCAACTTTGAAATTTTCTTTTAATTCAATTGTATTGGCTGTCCCTGCAACTCAAGATTTGTCCTCTTTATATAGGACTACAATCTTTAACCTAAAAGACTACAATTATCTTTTAGACTTTCAAGTTGTGACATGGACCAATCAAAAAATACATAGACAAATAAAAACTCAATAGAAAATCTAAAACTAAACAAAGTAGTTGAAGTCTTCCTTTTGTTGAGGTCTCCCTTGTCTTGATGCAAGAGTTGAGGTCTTCAATGCAAGATTCAATACTTTGATTCTTGTTTTAAGATAAGTAGTGACTTCCAAATAGGCTTTCTTTGTAGCTTTCAATGGAAAACAAACTTCTTGACTTAGGGAAGGGCAAGAGGAGCTTAAAAGAATGCACAATGACCTTAAAAGAATCTCTTAGGGACTCCCAATGGTAGATTTGGAAAAAAGTATTTTAATCCAAAAAGCTCCTACGATATCTCAACCGTCAATTCCATTTTAGTTTCTATGGCTGAGATTAAACATTTACATTGCATAATAAAACTAAGAAATATTAATTTTATGGATTAAACTTAAATGTTTATTCATATGTTGGTTAGGCCTGCATCATTCTCCTATTCTTCAAAAGAATTTGTCTCAAATTCTCACCCATCCTAAAATGTCCTCGTGCGGCACTAAGATCAAATGGGAACAAGATAACATCTCTATTTAATTTGTTGAATGCACAAAACTGACCATGCAATTTGGTCACAGGTTGGTTGATTATCTTCATTTCGATATACATGAACAAAATTAGTTCATATATGTCATTTTCAGTTTGATCATATAATGCATCCATATTTGGTTTGTTGATGTCACTCATGATACAAACAAACTTAATTCTAAGTGAAGGCATAGAAATCTCAAAAAAATGGATCAACATACTCAACTTGAGGAATCGATGAACTCTTTGTCATATCAATTATAATGAACTTTGTCATCGTCATTGCCTCCTTCATGTGGGAATTTGAAAAAGAATCATTAGGCACAAGAAATAATTTATGGTCTTCAAGTACATATTCTGAAACAAATTATGGTTCAAGTGTTTCAAAACTTTTATCTTCGTTAACTTCCTCATTTAGGTACTCTCGTAATTGGGAGGTTCTCTTAAATCAACATGGATATTAAAGTGATCATCTTTGATAATACTTGGCTTAGATTGAACTTTGTTTAGAGAAGCGTAATCACTTGCCTCTGAAATGATAGATGAGTAATTCAAAATTTCTCCATCGATTGAAATCTATTCTGAGAACTTTGGCATGTTATCATTGATGCTCCTTGTATGAATATATTTTTAACTCTTTGAAAGATAAAAAGCAAGAGTTAGATGTTTCCTTAATAGGATCTTCGACCATCATGGAGTTTTCTTCAATCGTTCGATCTCAAGAATTAAGCCAACCACTTGATACTGAAATTACAACATCTAGACCTCAAAAACTAATTTTGCAATATGGTGATATTGAAAATTAACATCTCTACCCCTTATTTGAATTGAAGGCATGGTTCTCTCCTTCAAAGTTCTGATACGAAATGATGCAATCTCTCTCAAGAGAATGCCCAAATACAAGGATCAAGACAGTGCTTGACTTTATAGATAAAACCAATTTCGGACAGAATGACTTTTGACCAGTACTTTGGAGATAACTCTCTACTCTGATATTGGTTTGGGGTGATGCAAATTGAGAATTAAATATAGAAGTGGGGCTATAACTTTTGTGAAATAGGAATTATTGAGATTCTTGGTGAAAAATGGCTTAAAAGGGATGCAAAGTTACTACACTTACATAGTCCGATTCTGAAAATAATTGTTTAAAAAATTCAACTCTTCTACGTTGGATCTTTGAGAGGGTGTGATTTAAACTCTTCAAGGTTGAAGACTTAGCTCTTCTAGGCTGATTGAAAGCCCAATCTCTTCAAGGATTGGTGAAACACAACTTAGTTTTATAAGATGAACTCTTCAAGATTCATAAGAAGCTTGGAGCAACTTTTAAATTTTCTTTTGATTCAATTGTATTGTATGTCACACCCTGTTCACACTGAACTGGAGCGGTGACTGAGTTAACACCGGTTAACCCAAATCTGCTAGGATCATCAGATACTGTATTCCACCACAGCATACGCACACTAACATAAGTTCATCAGATCAGCGGAAGACTAAGTTTTACCTGTGAATAAATCCCATATACTTGATACCCGAATTGTCATATAATAATTATATACATGTGGACCCGAAGGCATGATAATTACACAATAAAAGTACAATTCATATATCAAGTATATACAGGAAATCATCAAAACAATCAGAGTGCACAGCTCGGCTCGGTTTCAAGGCTGGAGCTCAGCTCGGCGTTAAGGGTTGAGCCCAGCTCGGCCTAAGCACTGCTGTCCCTTAGCACAGCTCTCGCACGAGCAGTCAGCGCCGTGCTCTAACTCCTCCGGGGTCCACCAGTCCTCTTCAGGAAACTCGACTGTGGGACCCACCCCATGCTCCTCAGAAGTATGACCTGCAAAATCATCTAAAAAGGGGCGTATACGTGGGATGAGCTCACTAGCTCAGTAAGTAGAAAGATGGACCACACAGCAGTCCACACATCACAACACATCATATGCACTACATGCCATGCTATACATTTTAAATCACATCCACCTAAGCAACATTACTAAGTCCTACTAAGTCCTTGGTTTTAGTGCTACTACAACCACAGTGCGCGTATACTCCGGGTACGAGCCGCGAACTCCCTCCCGCGATACGCCCATAGGGCTGTCGGAGAAGGCCCACCGTGAGTACTCGAAAAAGTAAAGATAATGCCGTCCACCGGCTCTCAACAGAAATGTAAATGACTGAAATAAAGGTGCTAACTCCAGTAATTTAAAAGCAGTACGATTGACCCTCTTGAATGTACCACCGGGGTTGTCGACTGTCCTACATGACTCGTCGGGCGTTATGTCTAACCGCCACAGTGACCCGACGACCGCAACCACTGCTTCCCCCCAAATGATAACCCAACACCTTAACCCCTGTTGGGAAGGGTCGTAGCATGGGATGGTGAGAATCCTAATACCGCATGCTCCTATATGACAATAGTACGACTGTATAGTGCCTCCGTGTCCCATTCCACGGGCCGCCAATGCATTCGTTTCCAAGCTGTCTACGGCATCTAGTCTATCAATGCATCATGCACAATGATGTCCACAATCAACATATAAACATCTCATTCAATTGGTA
>NW_024870556.1:0-39820 GCF_013358625.1 Macadamia integrifolia | reverse complement strand
TAATAAATGGAAGGAAAAGAAAATCATAAAGCTTTATATACAATTCCTAATTAAGTGAATAGTGCACTTGGATGGGTCACTCAGGTGGGTGGGTGTACCCACCTGTCCTACCCACCTGAGGGCCAAAACTTGGGATTTTGACCGGGTTCGGGCCTCGGCGTGAACCCCACCCCTGGCATACGATGTAGCATATGTATATACCTTAAAATACGGATATAATACCTATTTTATCCGTACATGGCCTTATGGTAGGTGCAGGTGCATGTACACGACTTGGGCACTCCCGTCTCTTCTGGGCTTGGACTTGTCGGGCCAACCGGTGTTTAAGGTCACCCGTGCCATCATAGCCCATAAGGAACCCGCTCTAATTTCCTCTGGCTCGGTTCCTGCATGGTTAAACCGGTTCAACCGCGAAATCAGACCGGGTTTAAGAAGCGGGGTATTACATTGTATGTCCCTGCAACTTAAGATTTGTCCTCTTTATATAGGACTACAACATTTAACCTAGGAGGCTACAATCATCTTTTAGACTTTCAAGTTGTGACATGGATCAATCACAAAATATATAGACAAACAAAAACTCAATAGAAAATCTACAAATAGACAAAATAATTGAAGTCTTCCATTTGTTGAAGTCTCTCATGCCTTGATGCAAGAGTTGAGGTCTTCCAATGGCTTGATGCAAAATTCAACACTTTGATTCTTGTTTTAAGATAAGTAGTGACTTCCAAGTAGGCTTTCTTTGTAGCTTTTAAGGCAAGAGAAACTTCTTAACTTAGGGAAGAGCAAGAGGAGCTTAAAAGAATATCTTAGGGACTCATAATGGTGGATTTGACAAAAAGTGTTTTAACCCTAAAAGCTCTTACGATATCTCAACCTTCGATTCTATTTTAGTTTCTATGGCTGAGATTAAACATTTACATTGCATAATAAAAGTAAGAAATATTAATTTTATGTATCAAACCTAAATGCTTCTTTATATGTTGGTTGGGCCTGCATCACACCCTATGAATTGTACTTATCCACTATCTCGTGAAAAATCACTCAAGGTTACAGAGAAGCCAATTCGGTAGCTAATAAGTTGTCAATGTTTAGTGCTAAATCACTTTCCTCCCATTTTAGGTCTCCCTGATCTGACTTTGCAATTTCAGATATGAGATGGGACTATGATAGTAGAATTGATTCTTTAATTTTATTTTATTTTATTTTTCTTCTTAATTTCATGTATCTTTCTTGTCTTGAGTGCTCTGCTAATAGCCATGCTGAAGGTGGACACTTAAGTCAAATTAGATCTTTAATATTGTTTTGTTTTCTGCTAATGGAAATGCTGAAGGTGGAATTCAGTAAAATTTTGTACTTTTGCTTCCGGTTGGGGATCCCTAAAGTCAATCATGTATAACAAACAAGGAAAAAAATCACATAATAGAGGCAAAATCCAGTAGACTAAGAACCATGTTACAAATAAAAAACTAGCAAATATAAAGCATTGACAAGTAACATGCTAAGAGAATATGAAGCATTGGCATTCCAAGGTCGTAAATTGATTGATATCATGCATGCATTTTTTTATCCAATTAGGCCCTACATTGAGACAAAGCAAGTTATGTTGAATAGCAAATGAATGATAGTAGTTTGGTGTAATAGAGTTGGAGAGAATTTAAACTTCTAGCAAAATGTATTAGCTTTGGCACTAATAAAAAATTTATGTGTTTACATAGTTTTTTTTTTGCTAAAAATTAGAAATGAATTTTATTAATAAACAACTGAGACCAAAGAATGAAAGAACAAAACAAACTATTGAGCTACTTTTCCACCTTCGGCATGACCATCAGCAGAAAAAGCAATCCAATTAAAGGAAATACAATCAAATAGTTATGAGAACCTAAATCTGGATCTCAATTGAGCATCCAATTAATTATATGTTTACATACAGAAGCACAAAATCATTGGGTACCAAAAGATGAAAAGGAGCCCGAGGAAAGTTCCTCAGAGAAGGATGAGGACAAAGAGGAGAGCAGCAAGGGGTGATGCTAGGGTTTTTCCTTTTTATCTTTCATTTTAATTTATGTCATTCACCCATTAATATATGGCATACTTGTACCTCTTATAAGGCTATTTGAATAATGTAAAAACTTCTATTTTTTTTAGTTAATGCACATTTACCATTTTTTAGAAAAAAATTTCTTCGAAATGATGCATACATTTTATTTTGCCATCATATGGGATCGGTCTAAGTGATTAGTCTTTGTTTGGTTCTAGTTTGACAACATTTATCTTTCCTTGAAAATTTGATTATTCTAAGTCACCAAAAAAATTAGCAATCCAAGCCTTTAAATTTAAATTTTTAAGTGGAATATGTCCCTTAAAAGGATGCATTAAACTCTTTATTGTTCCCAAAATATTAGAGTATTCCAATGTGTGTGACAACTCATGCTTGTTATTCTTTAATCAGTAAATCCTCATGTTGAGAAATTATTCATTATTATTTCAAAATAATGCAATTGGTACGCGCAAGAAATAGGCCAATTAAAAGCTTTTTATTCAAGTTCTTGTGGAATCAAATTCTCATTAGTACGAGTCAAGAGAACGGCTCACTGGCCTTTGATTTCCATATATAAGAACACCGTGAGGATAAAGACTCTCTTTACTTTGATTCTGATCACTGGTATCTTTGATAAAGAATCGAAGGAAAATATGACGATTTTTTTCCGAGAAAACTTCAACAAAAAATACACACTATTCATTCTTTTCTATCGAATTGATCATAACCATTACCTACATTCCAAGAAATTGTGCACTATTACAAATAGGAGCAATTTTGTCAAATTTTCAAACAATTCTCTTACTAATTGTTCTTCCTTAATGGGCATAAAAACCTTATTGAGTGTCATCCCCTTTCATATTTATACGTTGAGTGGCCAATATGTAGTCAATCCTATTTGTAGACATCAACCATAGGAACATCACAAACACATAGGTCATAAACGCAACAGTAAGTGCCTCTTAGATACAGAAACAAGTAACGATTAGAAATCCCTGATGAAATATACAACTTGCAATGAACCATCCAGGATTTTCCATGGATTATTGTTCAACACATTAAACTTCTCGTAGTTATATTTTCATACCAATCACTGTTGGGGAAATATACAACACAACAATCATAAAACAGAATGCCAAAGTGTATCTATAATTAAGAACAAATCACAATATTATTAGACAGTGGCAAATAAGAATAATTATAACAACCACATAATTAAATTATAATTAATTAATTTTATATAATTAAATTGGTTTGATAGATACATCAAATTTCAAAATATCCAACTAACCATTTTGTAGAAAAGAAATGTTATGACCTGTTCGGACCATTATTACAGAAAAAATAAAGTTCTTGATATTCTGAAGACAAGTTGTGTCTCAACTTCATTAGTATTCCTAACTTGCTTCATATACACTATCATTTCTTCTTTTTGTTTATTTACTTTTTTTTTTAAATGTTGACAAGTGGTCTTATATGTTTGACTCACTAAAAGGCTTCAATTGGTTAACTTTTCAAAGAAGACAATTTTTTTGTTATGAATTACTATATTCACCTCAAGTATTGCTTACCATGATGTGCATGCATGTGCTAGTTGGTTCGCCCAATGTGGTATTGTTCTTGGTGGGAGACCGATAGTCATGTTATAAGTTCACCTGGCTTACCTTATGTTTGATTAATTTGAAAGATAAGGAGTTCACAACCGATATAACTTCACAACTGAGTACACAAAGAAGATGAAGACCAAAGTAGGAAATGAACAAGATGCTTGGCTTACTATTTCAAAGAGGGAGAACCAAGTTTGAAGAGATCAAGGGAAGTTGATGACAAAGAAGAAAGTGAGGATCATCTTAAGGTGTTGAAGGCAAAGATTATCAAATTGCATAAGCATTTAGAAGATATTTCTCACACCAAGGAAGATAAGAATATGATCCATTACTTTGTATTTTGCTTATTGTTATTTCTTTATGACTCCGTTTGGTTGCAAAGGGAATTTAAAGAGAATGAGAGTAAAATGTTCATACTTTAAAAAGAAATGTTTATAATCATTACTCCATATGATGACATAAACTACTTAATTTTTTTAACCATACTTAGTAATGACATATTTTACATATAATTTTTATTTTACATATTATAGCAAAGGGTTTTAGATGCAAAGTAAAGTGAAATTTTATAACTAAATATGGAATGATTTGAAGTTAATGTTAAAATCACATGGATAATGATTACATATATTTCTTTTTAAGTATGAAAATTTCACTTTCCTTCCCTTTAATTCCCATTACAACCAAACATAGCCTACACAGTTTGAACATTTTATTTTAATTTAATATTTTCATTAATTGCGTAAATGGACCAAACTTGACTACTTATCAAGTTGCCTATCTACTCTTACCATTTAAAAAGGATCATGCGAAAAGTAGTTCCGTTAATGTCTTCTGCCTTAGATATAATATTTCTTCAATTGGTCAGATAGTTTAAGTAGATATATGGATAAAAGGGGTAGCTTAGTTGGCAAAGATCAACATCTCACAATTAAAAGGGCTTCAATTTCCCTGGCAGCCTACTTATCAAAAAAAAAAAAAAAAAAATGAGATTCACAAGTTTTCTTAAGGACTATGTACCCTCTCATGTTGCAAGAGGGTGAATGGATAACAGGGAATCACTACCTAGATTAGGGTCTAGGACTTACAAATGAGATCCCTCCTCTCCATGTGAGATAGTAAATTAATCTAAACTTAATGAAATGTCTACTTAGATCACTTGGTAAATGTCAAGTTATGATTGAGGAAGATGTTCGTTACCTATAACGCTTGGCCATAACTGACCTTGCTAGAACATAATCTTGTTATGTTCTTGTTTATACATATTATGCACCTAATTAATCTAAGTTAAAAAGTTTAGCTTAACTTGGTTATAGTTTATGAAACTAATTAAATTAAATAGAATTAATGTTTAAACCCTAATTACGAACCTTAGGTTAGGTACTTAAGTACATTATGAACAACAACAACAACAACAACATTCAAAACCTTATCCCAACATAATGGGGCCGGCTACATGGAGATTCTAAGCAAGGACAAGTACAATGATCCAGGCAAAAAGATTGATGGGTTATGTGGCTAATTATAATAAGTGTTGGCTATCAACCTGACGCACCACTAAAAATCAGCCATAGGCTTATAATGACAGTATATAATAAGGTATCGACTATCTACCTGACATACCATATAGATCGGTCAAGCCAAAGCGTCTTACATGCATTACATCCACCAGCAAGACAATCCATCACCCAACATACTTTTATGAAAGGAGGAATAAGATAACGAATTCTTGACAGCCCCACTAAGCATGAAAGTAACAACTTGAATACAAACTTCGTCAAGAATTTCACCTCTGACTATGAAATATGAATGTCCCTACAGGGACCATCACAATGCTTTGTTTTAATTAAATAGTCAGATCCCCCTTGTCCGTATGGGTTCTAAGTCTACTGTTCAACGCCCAGGGAAGACCCTCGAGAGGACCGTTTCCAATCCATCCCCCAGTAGACATGCAGTGACCCACTCTTGCTGTGGAAGTAGCTCGAGTAGTCCGACAATGGGTTTGGGAGTAGGACCCATGCCCAGCCCTCATAAACCTTAGTTAATTTAATTAATGCATTTAAAGAGGTAAAAGTTAGAAACCTTAACTTTAAAGTTGAAGTCCTAAAGTCAACCTTATAAAAAATAAATGAAACCTTAACCTAGGTTTGATGCAATTAAAAATAGGGTAATTTATAGTGCCACTTAGAGAATGCCACTATTATAAGAACACCTCTCTATTTCACCAAATTAGACTCAGACCCTTTATCGTCAATCATTGTTAAGTAAAAAGTTAAAATAACCGTTATACCCTGTTCATTAAAACTCATTTGTCTTCACCCCTATGACTGAAAAACCGTTCAAATCAAGGACTGAAAAACTGGATCGGAGATGAACCTCTGAGTCGGAGATGACAATGGGATTCGGCTACTCGCTCTCATCAGTTTGGTTTTCTGGACTCCTGGAGTCTTGACAAAGAGGAAGCTTACGTCGGTAACTGGTAGGATCACTTCTACTCTCTGTCTTCTTTTTCTTCGATCTATTGAGTAATCTAATAGAGTTTCTTTTGGGTTATCTTGTAGGAAAAGTGTAGCAATTCCAGCACTTTTTTAGGGTTCTTTCCGTTCCTCTTCTTCTCGTTTCAGTTGATTCTTTCTTGTTCTTCTTCTTTTTTTTTTTCCTGTTGGAGCTGTAGGTGGTTTAAGGGTGTGGGATTATGTTTTTTTTGAAGTAAGAATTGAAGAGTTTGTTCAAATAGAGTTTTTGGATTCTCGAATTGACTATTTGGGTCGATTCCAATATGACTGTTGGGGCCTGTAAATAAAGAAAAAGCCTTTAACTCTTTACTTTAGGGAACTTGTGGGTGTCTTATTGCAATAGCTGTTTTGTTGCTAATAGTAAAAGCTTTTGTTGATTTTCTGTGTAGTTTTTTATGATATCAGAAATTTGGTTTCAATTTCAAATTATTTATCAAACGAGTCGGAGGTGACAATGGGACGTTTGGGTATCGAAATGGTAGAGAAGGATGCGATGTAAGATATCGAAGAAAGGAGGGAAGTGGATGAAGAAATCAGTAAGAGGATGACCTGAAACTCATGAATTCCGACCGATCTGGCCATGGAGCATGCCCTGTAGCCATCTCAATTACGGTACATCCAAGGGCCCAAACGTCGGTAGGGAAACCCAAGTCAGCAATCTTGGCACCATGTGCTCCCAATCAAAACATTCCGACCCTTACATGTCACAATTCCGATTGTGATCTTGAATAGCATCAGTGAGGGTACCACCGGAGATATACTCCATGAAGAGGTTGTACATCAATCGGCCATTCTCATGTGTTACACTTCACAGATTTCTCGACGAAAACCTCACCAGACCGGTGAGTTTTAGCGACGGTGGCAGAAGAGCCACGGCCGATGGTGCAGCCTATATCCATTCTATGGTGGATTGAAGGAAGCTTGGAATTGGAAGGAACAGAGAAAGTAAGAAACATGGTGGATTTGGGTATTTTAGGTACTTCATATTTAGTAAGAAAATTTGGTATTTAAAATAAAATATAGTAGCTGACATCAGTATATAAAGTATATTCCTTAACGGTGACTTACGGTAATGGGTCTGAGTCTAATTTGATGAAACAAATGAGGTGTTCTTATAATAATGTTCTTATAATAATGCATTCTCTAGGGGTGACGCTATAAAATTACCCTTAAAAATAACATTTAGCTTAACACAAGATTAAATGGTAAAAAATAAAAAGTAACGAAATTACCCTCAAAGGACCAAAATACTAATGTAAAAGACTTACTAATATGCTTTGCAAAATTTGAAAAGAACAAAGAAAATATTAAAAAGTATGAGACAATGAAATGATTTCAACATACTTATCCAAATAAATATATATATATATATATATATATATATGCCAAAAGTGCAAATATGCAAGGATTTGATAGAAAAATTGGTTTCTACAAACTTGAAACATCAACATGAAGCATTCTAAGGAGTTGACAGAAAAATTGGGGCATCATTGCAAAATAACCAAAATGCCTTGTGAGGTAAAGGTGCAACAATGCATAAAAAAATGCACCTAAGAGATATTTCATGTCAAAGCACAATCATATATGTCAAACGTATGGAAATAAGACATTAAATACATCCCTACAGATCAAACACCAATTTCAAGTGTAAAAAGACGTAAGTGTCCTTCACTCCCAAATTCACTAAAAACAAAGAGACGATTCAAAGTTTTCAAAACCTACAAATATATGTATATTTTTTTTTGGGTGAAAAAACATACAAATATCCACCGGATACATATGAATACTTGATATAAAATGACAAGCCAAAAATGAGGCAATACTTTAATGCATCTGCGGCATTGCCCAAAAGGACCTAGAGTGGAAAAAGACCAAATTGCCCCTAGAGGATAAAATGGCAAAAATCAGCCCTATGTTACCCTAATCATAGCTGAAGGTTGAAATGTGTGCTAAAAATTTAAAATCATCCAAATGTATGACAATAATTTTCAGGATATTTTGGGAAAAGAAAGGTCAAATAATCGAATTGCCCCAAAGATGGCAAAAAAGGGAAGTACCCTTGGTAGGCTCTTCTCCTAACCAAAATGCATTTGAAAACATGACATATGGTTTCAAACACTTAACAATGTGATTGTATGGGGTTGAAAAATAGGTTCTAACCTGAAAGTAGTCAAATGACCAAAATACCCTTTTAGGGTATAAAGGGCTGTTTACCCAAGGTAAGGCACGAACATTCATTCAAACACATAGAAACACTGAAAAGATATGTCAAACATTGAATCATATGCTAAACATAATTAAAATTATTTTTTGGAATATTTTTTCATATTTTTAGGAAATAAAATTTTGAAATTATCAAAATATCCTTAAGGGGAAAAAAAAATGTAAAATAGCATGCATTCTGACATCAAATACAGAAGGAACATGACATATATTATAGAGGACACCAAAGGAGCAATAAATGATTTCCCCCAAATTTAAAACCATCAAAAAAACATTCTTTAATGATGTAAATATTTATGTAAAATAGCATGAGTACTTTAAAAAATGCACAAAAATATGCATGCTGTCCTCCTACACTTCTACATGGCACACTAACCCTGGGATGTTCAATTTACATCCTAGACATGACATGATAATTTAATAATTCATGTATACCCTTATTATGGAAAATAGAAAAGTGAACTTAATAAATACACATAAATCATGAAATTGATTGGAATCTGTACTAAAATCAAATCTGTTTAATATGACCTACCACAATGATCAAATTAAATTCAATTTTAGAACTTAAATAAAGCCTTTTTTGCATTAAAAGGACCAAGTGACCAAAATACCCTTAGCGTGTTAAAATATTAAATAATATAAAAATATTTACCAAAAGCAAGTGAAAATCATTCAAGGAGTTTTAAAAAATGAAAATTCATCACATTTAATTTCTCCAGGTATCTAATGATATTTTTTGCATTTTAAGTTATAATTACAAAAACACCCTTTTGAGGTGCAAAACAATAAAATCATAAAATCCGATTCATGCAACCAAATCAATTCAAAACAAACCCCGGCTTTATATAACAGAATATATATGCTCTTTCACCTAAGAAAAATCCAGACACAATTGGAGCTTTAAAACCTCCTATGTTTTGAAATGACTAAAATACCCCTAGGGGTAAACATGTCATTAAAGAAATATTTAGGCTTTGAATATTTTCAGAAAATATCGAATATGTTCTGAGACAGCACATATAAAATTTTGAGAGATTTATGAAAACTTTAGTTATTTTTGTATGAGGACTTTAATACAACAAATTTTGTTTCTACACCTACTTAAATAGAAATAGAAAATTTTGAAACTTACCCTCAATGCATGGGACTATGGGAGTGTCGATCAGAGTCTGCACATCCAGTTTGCAGGGGCCAGCCGAATTGCAGTTCAAACAGTAGTACACCAACTGGCAAGGTGTGTGTGTTAGGGGTATTTGGAAAAAAATAAAAAATAAATAAAAACAAGAAAAGGGATATGAAGATGCTGTATTTTGCATTTGAAATAGGGGATGAAGAGCTTCAATTGGGCAAAATTTTCATCTCCAGTGGTCAACCATTTGGCCTCCAAATGGCCATGCTTTTATAGCCAAAAAAGAGTGTCAAACGTCCTCAACTCAAGCTCCATTTTGAGGCTTGAAGACATGGGCTGCAAGGACCAGAAAAGGGGAGGATTGGGTCTCTGATGGGCTGGGCTTGTAAGAACGTGCAGGGCTTGAAGGGGTTAAGTGAGGCCCAGGCTTTGGATGGGACTGGTTCGGGGCAGGCCCGGGTCTTCAGTGCACTGAGCATTGTTGGCCCACGCCGTGAGAGGTAAAGCCAGGGCCATGGCCATGGATAATTGTTTCAATTTGAAAAGTGAATATCTTTTAAACCAAGTGGCTGAGCTCAAGGCCACTTTCGATGAATCATTATCTAAGAATTTTGGAGTTTAAAAGGTTCATAATTAATAAGGTAACTTATCAGTCCAATCCTTATTTATATCCGCCATCTTTTCTAAAATTCTTTAATATTTTTATTGGCCACTTCGACTGCTCTATTAGCATTTGGTCTATATGGTGAAGATCCTCCTCTTTGGATCTCAAACCAGTCTCACAATGCTTATGTCTATCCTCCAAAATGACACCATTAGATCTTATATTAACTCTAATGGAACCTCATATCGACAAATAATATTTTCACTAATGAATTTAACTACCTTTGCAGATGTAAGCTTGATATATGACGAACTTCAACCAATTTAGTAAAATAGTATATATTGCTTAAAATATAATTGTGCCGATTACAAAATTTGGGGATAACTTCACCAATGACATATCTATGCCACAAGTTACAAATGGCCAAAGGGCACTCATTGTGTATAACTCCATTGGAGGTATATGTATCAATTTGGCAAAAAATAACATTTATGATGCTTATTAACTTATTTGGGATAATCATTCACCATTGTATTCCAATAATATCCCAACCTTAATATCTTTGTGCATTCATAACTAGACCACAAATGTCTTCATGGATCCATTCTATAACTCCCTGCTTTTTATAGAGGACAAATCAATTGGCGTACCTTTTTAAAAATTGTTTTCTTTTGTGGTTTTGCCATTCGGATATTGTCCATCTTGTATGAATTCCACAATCTTTATATATCATTGTTGGGGATTCTTTACCATATTAAACATATGAATAACCCTATAGTGTTTAGAATACAAGAATCATCAACCAATCATAAAAGATTAATCATAGGTGTAGTCCCTAAACCAAGAACAATAAAGTATCCCATCTTAAAATACATAACCATATAGATTTACCATATCTATAATAATCAATGGGACAACCATGACATGAACCATAAATGGGAATAAAGAAGTACCTGTGTCCCATGAACATAGATCATGAACCTTTGTCCCATGTGGTTAAACATTACTCCCATGAAGATGACAATGAACTACGCAAGTGGAGTCCTTCTACTGAGATCTTCTGCAGCCTCTTACTCTAGGGTTTCCTTTCTTTCTGTGCACTTGCTCTTGTGAGAAAGCCGTGCTCCCAAAACCAATAAGGCATTAAGTAAAGTAATGGCTGCAGGGACCGTCAGTATTCTATTTATAATAGAATCCCTAAAACCCTATTCCACTCTCATAATGGAAAGAGCTAGGAGTTTCCTAATCAGAGTGGGTCTATAATTGCTTGGGCCCAATGGATCAATCGGTATCAGTTAAGCCCACATAAAAATCCTAACAATCTCCCACTTGGGCTACACTGATACTGATGTCTTTCCATTGACTCCTGGCCAAATAATCCCAAGACTGAACACCACTCAAACAAACTTTGATCCAATCAATAATCTCTACTGTTGAACAATAGTAGAAAATACACCTCAATATACGGCATATAACTATCTAATGTTACAGACAATAGAAAATTATCAATCCAAATCGCCTGGAAACATATATATAAGGAGTTGATATCATACATGTGATCACATGAACTATACATCTCCTTATAGGTCATTTCTTGATCTAAAGATCAGTCTACCTTGAAAACCTCACAGGTAGAAAACTTTGATATTAATCAATACTTGGCAAACTGTCATTTTCTTGAATTAATATCTTACTTTGGCATACCGCCTATGGCTAACTACCATTTCCATGGATTTAGGTTAAATACCACCATAAATCACAAACTTTGGCAAACTGCCTGTGGTAAATCACCACTTCTTTGGACATAGGCTAAATACCACCATACATCATAAATTCTGACAAAATATCGTCAATTACCTTGGCTAAGCACTGCCAATAAATCTTAACAAGCACAACCTTTAAACTTTGGCTTTTACCACCATGATATCATTGGTTAAATGAGATCATAAAACTCCCACTAACCAAGCATGTCAAAAACCTCAATAACACCAATGTCAGAAAATATGGCTCTTGAGTACTTTGTCGATAAACTTGGATGACATCACCTTTGGGCAAATGTCACCTTTACCTTGGGAAACACACAATTGAACTGAATGTACCACTTTGGTGGGTTTCACTCATTCCTATCATGTTTTCCACATTAGAGAAGAATATATGTACAGAAGTGTATGCTTTAATGTGTTTCTTACACAATCAGAGACAACACAAACAAATGAAGCATAAATGTACACAAATAATTCAGAGAACAGAATTTAAGATAAAATCAATTCAAAATTACTCCAAAGTCATTATAAACTTAATAGGGCAATAAAATTGTTCCTATTTCCCTTCAGTTGTGCTTTGTTCAGCAATAACACCTGTTTGGGTTCCCTGAGAGCTAAAACCAGATCAAGTAACCCTAAGAATCTCAGGTATGAATCATACACACCAAATCACCGGGCTAGAAAATTTAATATGTACACCTAGTAGATAAACTACACAATAAATGTACATCTAGCAGATAAAACACACAAGAATCACAACCATAACTACATTCCTATCCTTTGGGCTAAGAATGTACTGGTCCTCTTGTAAATCCAAATTTACTGTGAAAATACAATTACTTTTATCACATGTGGGTTTAGAAACCTCTAAATTATAGTCCTTTCCATACATGTATTTTCTTTAACTTGGGTGACATCACCTTTGGGCAAATGTCACCAACTTTGCTGCGCTTGGAAAAACTATGAAATAATAGGATGTGCCACTTTGGTGGATTCCATCAAATCCTTTCATAGCTTCCTAGAAATATACTGTGCAGCATAAAATGTGCAGAATCTCACACCCAGTTTAATTCTAATATATTTATCCATCATAGGGTGTTTCAAACAAAACATTCAAGTACAAAATGACATGAATATGAATTTACTATATATTTCAGCCATAAATCATTATTCAATATCATGATAATAATAAATCAATGCAAAACTCCAAATAATTCTTTTGCATGAAAAACAATATAGAACACTGAATTTATTCTCCCACTAGCAACCTAGTATACTGACCTTCTACTAGTAACATCCTCCCACTAGCAACCTAGTATACCGAATTTATTCTCCCACTGGTCGAGCCACATAAAATAGCTTAAGATCCATACTTTTATTCTCCCACTTGGTTCGACCAGTCATAAATTAATCCATTTATTGGAGAACACAATTCATTAAACGTGACATACATATAAACTTGTTCACATATGCCCAAAAACAAAAGAAACCAAACATTTATCAATTAATGTTCATAAATAGGTTTTCAGAGAACAATGGCAGTGTTTAAGAACTTGGTATTGGATTGATCAAAATCGACACTAATCCAACCCAACCAATCCGAATTGATCCAATCGAAATACAAAAAATAACACATTAAATAAACCTATAACTTATAGTTATAGTGATGAAACCCTCATCCACCCTATTGCCATTGATCAACTGTCCAATACCTTTTTAGGGCAAAAAACTTTGCTTTAAAAGCATAATACCAAACTATTGATTTGGTTCTCTTAGTATAGAAAACTAGGTCTTTGAGACATATGTAGACCTCTATATTCTCAAGCCACTTTTAAAGACATTAGCTTAATAGTTCAACTCAAGGAAGAATAATCCATTCGATATTTAATTAATGCATGTAACATCAATAAAAACCAACATTACATCACTAACCATTAAACATAATCAAAGTGTCAACTGAACTACAATCTCAACCTTTAGGTCTGGAATGCACTAGTCCACTCAAAAACTACAATGACAGTGGGAGCTCTTCAACTTCGAAAATTACTATCACTTTTGGATGCATAACAACTTCTAGGTTAAGGTCTGCCTAGAGTACACTTGCATTTATGCATGTCTTTGATAATGTCGCATTTGGGCAAACATTACTTAATTCCTGCTAATAATTTTCTATGTCTTTGAATATAAGACAAAATCTTTGAGTTGTAAACCTGTTACAGTAATCTTAGATTTTACCACTTTGGTGGGTTCCATCAATTCCACTGCAATAGCTTACAACTACACCTAGCAGCTTAAATTTGTGGGTTATTTAAACATGAACTAAATATCAATTTACATATAAAAGAACAAGCATGTAACTGTTAACAAAATAAACATTACAATGTTCAATTATCAATTACTTCAAGAATGTCAACCGAAACTTCATACTAATCCACTCAAGTTTCTGCAATTACTGCGAGACTTCTTCTAACTTTAAAAAAGTACCGCCATTTTTGGATGGACAGCATCTTCTAGGTTGAGAAATCCCTATTCTGTTTTTCACTTACTTTAACTTTAACCTTTCTTTGATAATGTCACATTTAGGTGAACATTAGCAACTTTGCTACCAATCATTATTCTCTGTCTTTTCAAACAAAGAAGACTTTGATTTGTATTCTATTACAATAAAGTTGAACTTTACCACTTTGGTGGATTCCACCCAATCTTATTGTAATAGTCTACAAATTCATTCCGGTAGCTAAAAGTGGGATTGTTTAAGCATGAATAAAAATATTCATAAATAAAAGCATGAACTATATTACCAAGAATAACCAAGTTCATATTCTGATATGCAAGTAATGTATGAGTTGATTTTCTTTTATTTCTTCCAATTAATAGGAAAATCATAAAGAATCATTAACCACCCATACTTGTAACTTATACAAAATAAATCATAAAAGTTGATCAAAACTAGGCTCATAATATATCAAAACGAAGAGTACGAAAAACTGGACTCAACGCAAAAAATCAGGGTGAAAAATTCTTTACCGTTTGCCCGTACGAGCCATTTGAAGTTGCAGAACTAAAAATAGATCAAAATCAATCTAGTTTCCCAAACCAACCGGTTCGGCCAATCGGTCTAATCCGGTTCAGGCATATTGATTCCGAGTCAAAATTCGGGTCAATTGGTCAACGATCCAGTCAACCTTTGACCGAGTCAAACAGAGTTGGTCATGAGTTGACCCACTACATCCCGGGTTAACTCGGTAGGATTTCCGAGGTGACCCGGCGATGACTCGCCGCCGTTTTTTTTTTGAAATTTTTTTTTTNACCCATACTTGTAACTTATACAAAAAAAATCATAAAAGTTGATCAAAACTAGGCTCACAATATATCAAAACGAAGAGTACGAAAAACTGGACTCAACGCAAAAAAACCAGGGTGAAAAATTCTTCACCGTTTGCCTGTACGAGCCATTTGAAGTTGCAGAACTAAAAATAGATCAAAATCAATCTAGTTTCCCAAACCAACCGGTTCGGCCAACCGGTCTAATCCGGTTCAGGCATATTGAATCCGAGTCAAAATCCAAGTCAATTGGTCAACGATTCGGTCAACCTTTGACCGAGTCAAACAGAGTTGGTCATGAGTTGACCCACTACACCCCGGGTTAACTCGGTAGGGTTTCCGAGGTGACCCGGCGATGACTCGCCGCCGTTTTTTTTTTGAATTAAAAAAAAAAATTTCTCTCTCCTCCGGCAGCCGGTTTCCGGCGGTGCGTGCCGGCGCGTCCGGAGGTTTCCGGTGACGTGCGGCATACCGCCGCGACCGTATTTTCAAGCTCTACACCTTTCGTGAAGAAAGTTTTCCCATATGGGATCTTTAAGTAATGGTAAAATTATGATTTTCATGATTTGGGACACAAACCCTATACAAAATCAATTTTTCTTGATTCTAACATTATAAGGGTTGGCTCTGATACCAATTGTTGGGGATTCTTTACCATATTAAACATATGAATAACCCTATAATGTTTAGAACACAAGAATCATCAACCAATCATAAAAGATTAATCATAGGTGTAGTCCCTAAACCAAGAACAATAAAGTATCCCATCTTAAAATACATAACCATATAGATTTACCATATCTATAATAATCAATGGGACAACCATGACATGAACCATAAATGGGAATAAAGAAATACCTGTGTCCCATGAACATAGATCATGAACCTCTGTCCCATGTGGTTAAACATTACTCCCATGAAGATGACAATGACGAACTACGCAAGTGGAGTCCTTCTACTGAGATCTTCTGCAGCCTCTTACTCTAGGGTTTCCTTTCTTTCTGTGCACTTGCTCTTGTGAGAAAGCCGTGCTCCCAAAACCAATAAGGCATTAAGTAAAGTAATGGCTGCAGGGACCGTCAGTATTCTATTTATAATAGAATCCCTAAAACCCTATTCCACTCTCACAATGGAAAGAGCTAGGAGTTTCCTAATCAGAGTGGGTCTATAATTGCTTGGGCCCAATGGATCAATCGGTATCAGTTAAGCCCACATAAAAATCCTAACACTAAGGGCCACTTACTCCTATACACATTCATTCATACACCCGAATATGACAAGATTCAATCCCACGACTTCTTAGGCGCCTACTTCTATATAAAGTAACAACTCTGTTATAAGGAAAGTAGTCTTGAGGAATTTAGTTTGCATAAAATGCTCAAAGCCTCATTTTGTTTTCTTTATAGAAGACTAATGAAATTAGGCATGTAATCTAATCAAATAGTTCTTACACGAAGTTTACATTCATATCTTGTGACTTCCAAAAATGTGTATTGCCATGCATCCCATGTATGTGTAGATTAGTCATATTATCAAAATTTAAAATCTAATTCAATCAAATACCTTAAGTTTTATGATGAATTCTGGTTATGTCTATGCATATGTACCAATACTCTAACCATTATTATGCACCAGATGATTTTGTTTGAAAAAAATCCATGAAATTGGATGGCCATTCATATAGAAACCTTTTATTCTCGAAATATATATGCATGCATTTGTTTGATTGGGAGCTCCTTATAATTTGACTAGAGAGAGAGAGAGAGAGAGAGAGAGAGAGAGAGAGAGAGAGTCTTCTTGTCCAGTCTTCTCTTTTAAGTGTTACTGCTGGAACCCAATTCCGGACAATTTTGATACCATGGTTTTAGTCCACACTATTGGATTGGGTATTGGTCATCTTCAAAATCGATATGATACCGACATGGTATCAACATTGATCGGTGGTATCGAGCAATTCTTTCCGATTTTTTTTTAAAAAATGAATTTTTTAACTATTTTACCCCTTGTTTCGTTCTGTTACACCAATACAATATCAATACGATATTGGGATCAGTAGCTTACGATACCAATATGAATACCAATACCTCAGATCATGCTTAATACGGCCAATTCATGGATCAAAACCTTAGGATTGTTGAAATTTTAGATCTGAGGATCTGTTTTAGTGTTTTTTTCCGATCAATTCTAGTAGACTCCGATCTGAATGAGATTGGGCATGGAAAAATGCTATCACAATTTTTGAGCCCTTCATTTCCAAATGATTTAAAAAAAAAAGAGGATAAAGTTTTCTGTATGAAAGTTACACTTGCGTCACAGATATAAGGATGCACAATGACCACGTTTAGAAGGGCACATGCCTTTTGTCTAGGCGCCGCCGCTCTCAAACAGAAAACAATTACCCTTAGAAAAAAAAATTGATTTCGTTTCAAAGATCTTTTTCCCTCCACTTGCACTACTGCCCAGCGACTAGAAACCAACTTTTTATGGTAGACTTCATTGACTATCCCACTCCACTAGGCATGAATGAGACAATTAAAGAGTAATCAAGAGTTCAAGACCAGAGAACAGACACTTTTCTTTCCATCCAAGAATTTCCACATCGCTTCAATCCCACAAATCACGTTGAAAGTTCTTCTTGAGGACTTTCGCATCAAATGCTCAGAACGCGGGTTTCCATTCCTCAAGGTCATGATTAAAGAGTAAAGACTAGAGAACAGAGACCCTGTTCTTCATTCTTCTTATTAATTAAGAACCATACTCATTCAGTTCATAAACCCATTTCTTCCAGAGTTGATCTGTTTCCTACCTCCAAATTCTCAGTCAATTCATTTGGTTGCAACTGATTGATGATGGCTTTTAACTCAGTCCTTTTACTTCTTTTTCTCCGTTGCAGCAGCTGCATGAGCTTGGCACATTCACAATCAAGAGGAGGATCAAATGGAACAGATCGGCTAGCCTTATTGGCAATCAAGGCTTACATAACCAATGATCCCTTTCATGTTGTGAGCTCCTGGAATGACTCTGTCCCCTATTGCGAGTGGCCAGGCGTTATATGTGGTGGTCGCCGACATCCAAACAGGGTGAGAACCTTGGATTTACATTCCAGTGGATTGGAGGGGTCTGTGGCTCCAGAAATTGGAAACCTCAGTTTTCTTCGAAAGATTTCCCTCCAAAACAACAGCTTTCATGGTGAAATCCCTCATGAAGTAAGCTTTCTATCCAAGCTTCGTTTTTTATTACTGGGCAACAATTCCTTTGAAGGGAAAATCCCACCTAACATATCACGTTGCTCCAACCTTATACAACTCACTTTAGGTTCCAACAATTTTATGGGGAAAATTCCTGTAGAACTTGGAACCTTGTCTAAGCTTCAATTCTTTGCTTTTCATAAGAACAGATTGACAGGACAGATCCCACCTTCCTTTGGGAATCTTTCATCTCTCAAAACTTTTTCTGCAGGATACAATGATTTTAATGGAAGTATTCCAGATTTTCTTGGCCAAATGACAAGATTAATGTTTCTTGGGCTTAGTGAGAACAAGTTTTCTGGTTCTATCCCTTCCACTATTTATAATCTTTCCTCACTTGGTGCTTTTGATGTCTCATTCAATCAACTTCAGGGGGGTTTATCACCAAAATTAGGATTCAGTTTTCCTAATCTATGGCGGCTTTCGATTTTTAAAAATCATTTTCATGGACCAATTCCAATTTCTATGTCCAATTTGTCGAGACTCCAAATATTTCTTGCTTCAGACAATAGTTTTACTGGGAAAGTGGATATTGATTTTGGAGGGCTATCAGATCTCCTTCAGTTTTCATTGGTTGGGAATCAGTTGGGAAATGGAGAGGTTGATGACTTGAATTTTATCAACACATTGACCAACTGTAGTAGTTTAACAAATTTGGAGATTGGTGATAATTGGTTTGGTGGAGTGCTCCCCAATTCCATAGCAAACTTATCAACCCAACTCACAGAGCTCTCATTTGAAATGAATCAAATATCTGGAGACATCCCAGTGGGGATAGGGAACCTTGTAAGTTTACAATACTTGGGTCTATTTAGTAACTTACTAAAAGGAAGTATTCCAACTTCAATTGGGAGACTTCAAATGCTTCAGATACTCTATTTAGATCATAACAGATTGACAGGGCCAATCCCTTCTTCTCTTGGAAACTTGACACTATTGATTGAGCTCTATCTAAGTTCTAATCGCTTGGAAGGAAGAATACCTTCAAGTCTTAAAAAATCCAAAAATCTGTTACGCTTGAGTCTTTCTGATAATATTTTCAATGGTATCATCCCCAAAGCGATGTTTGATATTTCCTCATTAGTAGAGCTATACTTGGGTGGAAATTCTTTCATTGGTTCTCTACCTTTGGACGTGGGTCGACTGATCAATCTTGAAATCCTAAATATTTCTGAAAACATGCTCTCAGGGGAAATCCCTGGCACCTTTGCTGCTTGTACAAACCTAGAGTACCTTTTGATGGGGAGTAACTTATTTCAAGGATCTATACCATTGTCTCTGAGTACTCTAAGAGGTCTTCAAGATTTAGATCTTTCACACAATAACCTCTCTGGTTTTATCCCAAAATATTTGAGTACATTTAAGGTCTTAAGAAAGCTAAATTTATCATTTAATCATTTGGAAGGTGAAGTATCAACAGATGGAGTCTTTGGAAATTTAAGTGCAGTTTCAATCATTGGAAACAACAAACTTTGTGGAGGTATACCAAAACTTCATTTGCCAGCATGCCAAACTCAAAAGTCAAAAGATGGCAGGCCTCATGTTTTCAAGTTGATAGTCATTATATGTGGTTGTGGGGGCTCTCTATGTTTGACTTCTATGGCACTTTTTTTCATTATCTACCGGAGAAGAAATAGACGGAAAGAACCCACTTTATTTTTGATTGAGGATCCTCATTTTAAGATCTCTTATGCCCAACTCCTTAAAGCTACTGATGGATTTTCTTCTACAAATTTGATTGGAGTGGGGAGTTTTGGTTCTGTCTATAAAGGAGTTCTCAATCATGGGGAAACTATTGTTGCGGTAAAGGTCCTTAACATTAGACAAAGAGGTGCTTCCAAAAGTTTCATGGTTGAATGTCAATCCCTTAGAAACATTCGGCATCGTAATCTTGTAAAAATCTTAACATCTTGCTCAAGTATAGATTTTGAAGGCAATGATTTTAAGGCTTTAGTATATGAGTACATGCCTGGTGGAAATTTGGAGAGTTGGTTATATACACATTCAAATGGCATACAAGATGAACAAAGGCATTTAAACCTTATTCAAAGATTGAATATTGCCATTGATATGGCAACAGCATTGGATTATCTTCACCATCATTGTCATACGCAAATTATTCACTGTGATCTAAAGCCAAGCAATATTCTTCTCGATGGTGACTTGACTGCACATTTGGGTGATTTTGGGATATCAAAAATTCTTTCAAAAGCCACAAGTATATCTCAAAATCATACTAGCTCAATTGGAATAAAGGGATCTATTGGATACATTGCACCAGGTAATATATGTCTTGTATTGCATGTTATTCTTTCATTTGAAATCAATGGACTTTGCTTCTATTCTCACAAGTTATAAAAGTACTAACCTAAGATTCAAAAATTACAGAGTATGGTGCAGGTGCTGATGTTTCAACGCATGGTGATGTCTATAGTTTTGGGATTCTCTTATTAGAGATGTTTACTGGGAAGCGGCCTACTCATGAAATGTTCAAAGATAGCTTTACTCTTCATAGCTGGGCTGATATGGCTTTGCATGATGGAGTGATGGCTATCATCGATCCATCACTTCTCCCTATGGAAGAAGATGAAGAAGAAGTAGCAACAACTGCAACAAACATAATTGGAAGTCAAATATGCATGAAGGATATAGTGCAAGAGTGCCTTAATTCAGTTATTAGAATTGGAGTTGGCTGCTCATCTGAATCACCGGGGGATCGAATGGACATAAATGATGTGTTCAAAGAGCTACATCTGATCAGGGATATTTATCTTGGAGTTGGTATTTACCGAAGAAGATGAATTATGATAAGGGCTACGAACAGTTGTAAGTCTTCATTTCCTTAAAATTTTCTGTTTCGTAATTGTTGATGAAACTGAAACTTCTTATTTTGTTTGAGTTATTTATGCTTGTAAGCTTAGGAATTTGGAGAGCAGGAACATGGTTTTTTTTTTTTCTCTCTCTTGGTTCAAATGTTGGTCCTCAAATCATTTTATGGTTGATCCTTATGTTAACCTTGGTGGGCCTATTTTTTTATTTTGACTGATAGTATTGTAATACCCCAAAATTTCAGAAACCCTAACAGGGGTTTTACCTATCAAGGTACAAATGATCAATTGATAATTTGAGGTATAAAGAATTTAAATCATAATATCAGGAGTATATGAAATGGTGATATACTCGTATTAGTTATAAATGTGACATGACCCAGTAGATTTTATTTTAGTTTCGATTCAATATGAATGGTTCATGAATAAGTTTGAACCAAGTCTAGTTGAGTCAGAAAATTTGGGTTTACTAAACAACTTTATTGAGGTATAGTCTCGGCAATGGTTTCTTGCAAGAAAGAGAAGGAGATGGAAAGCTATTGTGCTTGTCCAAAGAAGAAAGAAAAGAAAGGAGATGGAAAGCTATTATGTTATGAGGCTTTGCATGTGCTTTGGTTGATTCTAGATGTTTTACTTATGTTTAAAAAGGATAATACTTTATGTTATATATATCTAGTGTGGCTATGCATTGTATCTATCTCATTGGGTTTTGTAGCTCACTCCACCATTTGTTTTTTTTTTTTTTTTTTTTTGGTAGAACACCATTTGTCTTACATATCAGTAAAAGTGCTAGCCAGTTTGGATGGGGAGCTAGCTTGGACGGATGCATTATCCATTTAATTGATTGCTTTTTTATAGTTAATTTATGATTCAAATCTTAGTTGGATTCGATTTGATGAGTTAAAATATTTTAAGTTTTAATTGTCGCCAGAGATCAAACAGTGTAGATGTGAACTTTTTTACTTGTTGGAATTTTCGTTTTTTGATTGATGAGATTATTTTATACTAGCGTAAATTACTTGGACACTCTTATTTGATGAATTGTCCTATGTTTCTTATACAATACGATCAATATTGGCCTGGTCTACCCTCTTTTCCTTTTATTTTAGGTTTTTTTTAATTATTCACTTTATTGGCCAATGATAACTATTTATAAAGGTGAAGTTAAGGACCGACCTTGCAAAAACAATTAGGGTTTTCTTTCCATTAAAGAAACAACTTCTTAAGTCCACACATACAATATGACTCATACTATTAAGGTCTAACTCCTTTAACACAACTAAACTAGTTCTGTGAAAATAAAGCATGGAACTATACTAACCCACCTTATAGAAATTCTATAGAACCATACTATATTTGGGTGACCCATCTTCTTTCGTCTATCATTTATTGTGTTAGTAAGAATTGAAGCAAGTTTACAATCAAAAGGAGCTCTAAATTGTTTACTTTTTCAATCTTTCTCTACAAGTCATCCATATATACATTAATTTTACGACTACCAGTCATCCCTAGAAAAAGGAAAGTACACATTGAACAGTGGCAATGCATGAAAAATCTCTTGAATTCCAAGTGATTTTGAGAGTACACTTCCAAAATATACCCAATCCATGGAGGTTTGAGTATGCTTCAATTAAGAAGATGATAATATATTGAAGTTGACTATTCCAAAAAAAAAAAGAATCTTACTAAAGGCTAATAGTGTTGGGTATTTCATAGTCTATCCACAACACGATAAGAGTTAGACAAGGTTGACTATTATTGTCACTGATATTCTTAGGTGACACTGCGGGGGAGGGGGGGGGAATAAGGGTCACTAAAAATTCCTTCAAAATTATTTTAGTGCTCCTTGGAATACACTCTTAATATTTCAACACCGATGGCATTCACAATTTGCACATAGTATCTTGTCTCACATGTAGCATGCACACACGCACACAAACATTTATACTTTTATCTTGTTAGCACAAAATGGCTAAGTCTATAAGATAATACACACACATCTTTTCATTATCATGCAATTTAAAATATCCAAAGAAATGCAAAATACAAGGGCATTATATCCACGGAGTAATGCCCACACCAAGCTTAACTTCTACTCAATCACTAGTGATTTTTAGCTACTACAATGACTAAGGGACACCTTATCATGCTGTAACACTTGCCTACACAAGTGCAAGGGTTACAACCCCAAATGGTGAGTTCTAGCTGCAACAATGACTCAAGAGCACCATCCTCTTGTTTCAACCCTTAGACACAAAGGCAAGAACTGCAACCCTAAACCCTAATCAAGCACCAATTTGCAAGGTTTCCAATGCAAGGACAAAAAATCAAATCCCCCCCCCCCATCCAAACACAACCTAGAACAATAAAAAAATTGAGACTTGCGATACGGATTACCTCAACCTGTGTAATCCTGGTAATGACTATCTCTCCCAATGCGGAGGAATCAACCCAAGTGTGCTGTGAACATCAAGGAACCATTTTCCACCTTCAGATTTCCTCTCCCTATTCAACCCCACCATATACTGCATCTCTGATGCAAAAATAGAAGTTTCATTTTTAAACATTAAGGGGTTTCCTATGCCTTTTTTTTTTTTTTTTTTTTTTTTTAATGTGTTATGTGCACGGAAACGTTCTTTGTCAAATATGGAGAGTGTAGCCGTAAACTGCATCCAAATTGGAGTTAAAATGAGTAAGTTATGTCTTCTGCAAGTTCAATAATTGATAAAACGACATTTTTTGCAATTTCAAAATATTTCCGTGTCATACAGAAAGTAGCAAGGTCGTCTTTCGTGGCAAATACCCTAAGGCTGTGTTAGGTAGCCAAGAAAAGGAAAACAAACTTTTTTCTTTTCTTAGTTTAAGAGTTTTTCTTTGTGCTCGGCATATTCTGATCCAAGAGAAGATTCAGTTTTTGAATTTCAAAATTCCCATGAAGTTTTCTTTTGCTAAAAAAAAAAAAAAAAATCTTGTCAAAAACACAAGAAACACATAAGAAAATATAAAAACTTTTCTTTTATTCTCTTCTAATGGTAACCAACACACATACTTTTTTTTTATTTTTTCACCATTTTCTTTCTTTTTTAGATTTTTTATTTTATTTTATTTTTCTCTCTTGGCTACCAAACATGGCCTTAATAAGCAGAGGGCTTAAATATAATCAGTCCAATATGAGCTCTAAAATATGGGTCGAGTTTTGACCGTTAGATCTCCTGATTTTATGAACTTGTGGGAGCAGTGACAACTTGTAGAATAGAATCTACTCCGCGGTGTACTGTGCTTCTTCATACATGAGAGCGACTTCATAGACGCGGCTTAGATCTAAGCCGCTGGATCAAGATCGTAGGACATAGGACGATTGTGAGGCCTTGATATAGAACCTTTGAATCCTGTTTCGCTTGAAACAGGGTATAAGCTACTTGATCATATTTGGCACGACAGAGAGAAGTTACTGAAATCTCTCACGACAAAATCTGATCTATCATTAATAGGAACCGCAAAAACAGAATCAAGTAATGTGGCCGAATTTCCACTGCTCAATAGTTAAATTTGTGTGTACTAATGTACATATTTCAGTGTGCCAGACCACTCAGAATGACCAGAAAGGGAATCTTGGCCATGAAATTGTAAAAGTTCATATTTTCCTTCCCTTTAATGGTATTTGGTTGAGCAATGGATGGGTGGACAACACAAATGATCTCTTAGCAAGACCGTCAAAAGCCTTTCGTGGACAACTTATCTACATTGGCCCACTCGAAATATTTCTATGCAAATCATCTGTCTTTGCCAAGAGTTGGCCAAAGGTGACTAATGTTTTGATTTAAACTATATTTGAATGTCAAGAAAAGAGCAACGAACTTGATACGAACCATAAACTCAGACATCCAGAGTTTGACTCTCACTAGGCACACCTTGGGCCACTCAAACGGGAGTGTTTAGTGCTTTTCATTGCTTTAAGTGAAAGTTGAATGGTTCTCATTCAACTTCGGTATGATCCGGTCAATATGGTTGTGGGGTCAGTATGAGCCTATGGGACTAGTCAGGCCGAAGGCCTGGATACCCGTCGTTAGTAAAAATAAAAAATAAAAAAAAAAAAATCAAAAATTTTTTTATTTTTTAATTTAAGGATAAACACATAAATCAATGATTATGACATTGTATATATATTCTTATTCTTATTCTTAATATCCAAACATAACCTTTGCACCAA
The DNA here is from genome assembly GCF_013358625.1 of Macadamia integrifolia. Taxonomy (NCBI): domain Eukaryota; kingdom Viridiplantae; phylum Streptophyta; class Magnoliopsida; order Proteales; family Proteaceae; genus Macadamia; species Macadamia integrifolia. The sequence goes on along the minus strand of NW_024870556.1, from coordinate 14,324 downwards.
AAAAAAAAAAAAAAACCTTAGATTAGATTTTATAACACTTATAACTCAAATTCAATAAAAAATCTTCCCTCTCCAAAGTAAGTCAATGTATCATTCATTTAAAAAAAAAAAAATTCTCATCGCACCCTCTTAGTCTTGTGTAGTTTTCAATATTTGATTTTGCCGAACAACCAACTCCGATTGGATTGAACTTAGCCAGTGAACAGAGAGACGGTGGGGTCCAACTGTCCATACAACTACAACCCATCTCAGCTTCCACATGGAAGAACCCGAGGCCAGCCTTGGGATCCCTATTCTCTGTGACCCTGAAAAGAATGGAAATTTCATTCGGCTAAGTCCTACTGGTGACAGTTTACAACTAACGTTCTTGGCCAAATGTAGCTCCAGTGACAGTTACTCTTCTCTTTAAATTGGAATTAAAATACTTCTCTATGTGCTTCTTTGTCCTCTCTCTCTCTCTCTCTCTCTTCATATTTCAGGGAAGTTTTACTCTGGTGTCGACTACACTCTTCGAGGATAAAATTGGTTGCAGAGACCCATCTATGCTGTAAAATTTCTTGTTTCAGGCATTGAATATGTTGGGTTCTTCTGGGTCTGTGCTTCGATGTTTGGTTATTGCATGGACGCTTCACTTCGCTTTTTCGGCCGAGTATTTCAAGCCATTCAACGTGAGCTACGACCATAGGGCTCTTATCATTGATGGTAAGAGACGGATGCTCATCTCTGCTGGAATCCACTACCCACGAGCCACTCCTGAGGTAACCCAATTATCCTTACCAATTTTTTGTTCAATCCTCTTGTATGCATCACTGGGTTTTTGGTGTTCTGCTTAGTTTTGTTTAGTTTATAGGGTTATTGTATGATTGACTGTGATGAGTTGATTGCTCATTTTTGGCTTCGATTTCCCTTCTCGAGTTTGAATGCTTTGCTAATCCATAATCCCATGGCCTGGGTGATATAGTTGAAACTTGTAGTTTCTTGATCTCTGAAGGGGGAAATTATTCTTTTATATATATATATATATGTAAGAGGGATAGGCACACTGCCCATATGGCAAGCTAGCGGGTGGCACCAATGGGGGCGTGGGATGGGCATAATACAGGAGGGGCAGGAGGGTCATTTCAAGGGGGGGGGGGGGAAGAGAGATAGACACGGTAAGCTAGCTAGCTTGCTGTATGTGAGCGGTGTGCCCTGTCTTCTTGACACTACTTAGGTTGGTCAGATAATTTGTAACCTTAACTTTTTTTAGTATGGCACATTTCTTTTTCCCAACAAGTGTAAATATTGTAATTTCACATGTGTACTCAAAAAATGTGCAAAACAATTATTGCTTATGATAATATTAAAATATTAAGTCTCATTCAAATAAACCCACACTCACCAGGAGGTCTTGAGTTCGAGTTTCCTGGTTGTTACCTTCCCCCTCCCCCTTCTATAGTCTACCCCTCTGAAAAAAGAAAGTCTCTTTCATATGATTTTTGAAAACCTGTTCTCTAACCCTCAACTTAAAGAAATTTTGGGAATAAAAAAGGGGCAATTAAAAGATGTCAAGTTCTAAATACACATAGAGGTATCTAAACTTCCCCCCCCCCCCCCCCCAAATCTTGTCGTAATACATTTTAGATGATGCCAGATGTGGCCTGATCTGATTGCAAAGAGCAAGGAAGGTGGAGCAGATTTGATTCAAACTTATGTGTTTTGGAATGGGCATGAGCCAATCAGAGGACAGGTGCTGTAACTCTTCTTTGCAGATTTACTTGGCAATGTCTGCTTTGGTTTACTTGCTTCCACTAAAATGTTGTTTTACTTCTGATGCTTTGTGCTCAGTATAATTTTGAAGGGAGATATGATATCATCAAATTTGTGAAGCTGGTTTGGTCAAGTGGACTTTATCTCCATCTCCGCATAGGCCCTTATGTGTGTGCAGAGTGGAATTTCGGGTCTTGTCTTCCTTTCCATTGCTTTCCATGTTTCACTTATATTATTCAATACCATTAATTGAGTGATTCTCTTGTTCCTTAACATGCCCAAACTAAAATGATACCTTATATCTATTTCGACCCTTATGCTGTATCTATTCATTTGTCTGATGAATACAGCCACAAATTTTGTTCTTTGGAGTTTGTTATGGATATGGAAAGGATGTAAAATTGTTGAAAGACTTATATACAACAACAACAACAACAACAACAAAAAACAACAACAACTAAGCCTTATCCCAACTTAATGGGGTCGGCCACGTGGATCAAAGAAAAGACAAGAAAGAAGGCAAGTAAAAGAAGGAAACAAATTAATAATGCATTAACGAAGTTGAACACAGCTATAGGGGGTCCGCCACCTGGAGCTTAGCCCTCCATTTTTCTCTATTTGAGGCCATACTCGGGACTAGGTCTAATCTGTGCATATCTTGTCTCAACCTCTCATATGGCCATTTTCGGTCTGCCACTAGCTCTTTTGGATCCTTCTATCTGGATTAGGTTGCTCCTCCTTACTTGCACATCCTATGGCCTCCGTTGAATATGACCATACCATCTCAAACGACTTTCATGAAACTTATCGTGAATTGGGGAAACTCCCAAATCCGCTCTAATACGTTCATTCCTTACCTTATGCTTCCTAGTTTTTTCACACATCCATCTTAACATCCTCATTTCCGTTACACAAAACTTGTCAATATGTCTTTTTTTAACTGCCCAACTTTCCGTTCCGTACATCATAGCAAGACGCACGATTGACCAATATAACTTTCTGTTAGATCAAACACCAAGAAACACGAATAATAAAGAGACAATAGATCCGTACGACACAGAGATTTAACGAGGTTCACACACCAGGGTGGTGTGCTACGTCCTCGGGCGAAGAAGAAGATGATTCACTATGCAGAAGAGAGATTACACCCTAGCAGCGGCGAGGAAAACTCGCCCTGAAACCCTAGCTGCGTGAAAACCCTAGAATACAATGACTTTCTCAACAAGCAATAGTACATTATATATACTCCAAAATCGTGGGTTGACCCATCGGGTCGTGATCGATCTGGTCGAACCATACCGCGGAGTCTACGCCCCCGCACCCCCATACGAGATCAGTGATGGGCTTCAGGCTTGGGCCTATCAGCCCAACCCCTCTGCTTCCATCATAGATCTCAGAAAAATTCCCATTCGGGTCGCCACCAAAATATGTCGGATCGGGTCAATCTTCAAAATGGATCAAGAATTTGAGACAAACTTATTTCTTTTAAGCTTTTGCAAGGACCCATCGGTCACACAAGACTCCAGAAGCACCCCTCCGCTTCATCCATCCCACTTTAATTTTAGATGACACATCATCCTCAATATCGCCTTCTTTATTAATGACATATCCCAAATATCTACAATGGTCGCTTTGTGTTATCTCTCTTCCTTCAATAGCCACAACATCATTATCCATTGTAGTGTGACTAAAGTTACACCTCACACAGTCTGTCTTTGATTTACTTATCTTAAAGCCTCCTGATTCCAAGGTTGATCTCCATCACTCTAGTTTAACATTTAGCCCAGATTTAGTGTCATCCAATAAGACAATATCGTCTGCAAAAAGCGTACACCATGGAATTTGACCTTAGATATTTTTAGTCATCTCATCCATAACAAGCGCAAACAGATAGGGGCTTAAAGTTGACCCTTGATGTAGCCCAATAGAAATAGAAAACTTGTTACCTTGACTGTCCTTGGTTATCACACTTGTTACCATATCATTATACATATCTTTAATTATGCCCACATATTTACTCGGCACCTTTCTCTTGTTTAGGACATGCCATATTAAATCTCTAGGCACTCTATCATAGGCCTTTTCCAAGTCAATAAAGACCATATTGAGGTCCTTTTTAGCATCTCTATAGCTTTCCATCAATCTTCTGAGCAAATAAATGGCTTCTGTTGATGATCTCCCTGGCATAAAACCAAATTGGTTATGTAAGATTTTAGATTCTCTTCTCAGGTGAACTTCAATAACCTTCTCCCAAAGATTCATCCTATGGCTCATAAATTTTATGCCTCTATAGTTGTTGTAGGCCTGAATATCCCCCTTATTTTTGTAGATGGGGACTACAATTCTTCTCCTCCACTCGTCTAGCATCTTTCTTGTAGTCATAATCTTGTTAAAAAAATGTTGGTTAGCCAAGCTATCCTACATATCCCTAAGCTCTTCCACACTTCTATTGGGACATCGTCTCGGCCGGCGTCTTTCCTAACTTCATCTGTTGTAAGGCATCTTTAACCTCAGCCGTTCCAATCCTTCTTACATATCTATAGCACATGGTATCTTGGTGAGAAAGGCACTCAATTGAGCTAGATCCGCTTAACTTGCAGAAATAATCACTCCATCTCATCATAATGTCTTCATCATTTACTAGCACTCTACCATCTTCATTTTTAATACACCTGACATGCTCAAAATTTCTGCTCTTCATATCTCTCATTTTAGCTATCTTATATATAGCCTTTTCCCTAGCCTTGGTGTTCAGGTATTGTAAAAGTCATCATATTTCCTTGCCTTTGCTTTCCCCACAGATATTCTAGCTTCATTTCTGGTCGCATAATATTATTTTTATCATCAACTTCTTTAGTCATTTGCCAAGTCTTGAAACAATCTTTCTTATACTTGATGGCAACCTGAACCTCCTCATCCCACCACTAGGTCTCCTTGAGGGCTTGACAAGAGCCTCTTGATTCCCTTAGGACCTCTTTAGCAACCTTCTTAATACAGGCTGACATCTCGGTCCACATCACATTGGAGTCTCCCTTATTGTCTCACTTTCCTTGTTTGACCACATTATTTGTAAATTCATCTTGTACGTCATCTTTTAGTCTCTACCATCTAATCTTAAGGCAACCATGCGTCCTTCTCTTACGAGTCTGTGAAAAAAACTGCATATCCAAGATCTATGCTAAGACGTTACTCTCCCCAGTCCCCAGGTAGAACCTTACAATCTTTACACAACAGTCTATCATGCCTTCCCGGAAGAAGTCAATTTGGCTGTTATGAAGTCCGCTTTGTAGGCAACAAGGTGCTCCTCTGTATTTTCAAAGAATGTGTTCACAATGGGTAGGTCATAGGCTATTGTAAAGTCTAAAACCGAAATTCCCTCTGCGTTCCTCTCCCTAACACCATATCCTCTAAGCACATCTTTGTACCCCCGCCGATCCTTCCCCGCATGTCCATTGAGGTAACCCCCTATGATAATCTTTCATCATAGCCAAAACTTTGCACTAATCCATCCATATCTTCCCATGACTATAACTTACTGCCTTCATCCAACCCTGCTTGGGGTGCATAAGCGCTAGCAATATTGACAATATCATTCTCCAACATCATCTTGATTGCAATGATCCTATCTCCCACTCTCTTCATGTCCACAATGTCGTTCTTTAGGTCTTTGTCCACCACTATGCCCACACCTCCTCTATCATTACGATCTCCCGAGTACCAAAGTTTGAAGTCATCTAAAGCCTTAGCTTTCTTGCCTTTCCATCTAGTCTCTTGTATACAGGCAATATTGATCCTTCTTCTCTTCAGGACATCTATCAGCTCCATGCTCTTGCCCGGTAATGAGCCAATGTTCCAAGTAGCAAGTCTGACCCTACGCTTGTGTACTACATTAATAAAAGGCCGGTAAGACATGAAATCAGAAGAAAAAGAAGGTTATAAAACAAAAAAGATCCATGCAAAAGAGAAATGACTAGATATATTAGAGTGCCGGCTGCCTACCTGATGCACCTAATATATAAACACAAATATATTTTGAAAATCTTGTGAGGAATTTTTCATTTCTAAAATCTTGAAGAATATTGGTGGAGGAATTAATTATGGTTTTGAAACTTTTTATGTGGCTAATAGAAAATATAGAAATCTGTGAGATCTCTTACCCTACTTTGGTTGATAATCTTGCAGGGGTTTTCCAGTTTGGCTGCGTGATCTCCCTGGTGTTGAGTTCCGAACCAACAATTCGGTGTTCAAGGTATTGTATTTTCATGCATGCAGCTGCTCAGGATCCTATATTGAGCTAAGGGCATAAGTTTCATAATTTCATGGCATGCTGAAGGTCCTATTGCAAGCAGTATTTATTGGACTGTTGCTCTGCACTAATCATTCAGACCATCAGCTGAAAAGCATGAATTGTGTTCAGTTTCATAACATATTGTGGTTGGATTGCTGGACCTTTGTGCTCGGACTGCTTTGACCGCCAACCACTGGGCTTGAATGACCTAAGGCCCTGTCCATACTTATTCAGTTTTGAGATCCAAGTAGGAGTTTGGGGCTACTTAACAATGATTTTCTGCATCTTTGGAGTTTTTTATTTTTATTTCTGTTAATCTTTTTTTAGGGTGGGGTGATGTTGTTCTTCTTAAGTGGGTTTCTAGGGTGTCTCAACTCTCAGAGTGCTGAGAACTGGAGTTCTGGTGCAACTTTTGATTCAGTCAATCTAGAAGTGCTAAATAATGGAGCATAATTAGTACCAAAAGAGTAGTTGGTGTTTATAATTAAAATCTTGATTACATTTTCACATTTTGCAGGAGGAGATGCAGAGGTTTGTTAAAAAGATTGTGGATCTCGTGAAGCAAGAAATGCTATTTTCTTGGCAAGGTGGCCCTATCATAATGTTGCAGGTTGTATGGAATTTCTCAAGTTCGGGTTACTAATTCAATTGGCTATTTGGTTAAGATTAATATGAGTAATAGTATATCATGTATTGCATTTAGATAAATCTTTCCACATTTCTTAATTTCTGTCAATTAGTGTGGGACATGGACATGGTTGTCAGTTTCCAACCTGAATAGGATGCCTGATATGGCACTATAAAAATCATGTATGGGGTAATTTGGAAAGAAGAAGTGTTGTGTCTGACATTTACATGGACATGGGTGTCCAATATGGCAGAATTTGGGAGAGACTGGCGCAATGGTAAAGTTATGCTATTGCAACATGTTGGTCACAGGTTTGAAAATTGAAAAGAGCCTTTTCTGTGACGCAAGGGGGTAAGGCTGCTTACATTTGCCCCTCCCAAACCCTGCAGTAGCGGGAGCCTCATGCATGCACTGGGAAGTGTCCTTATTACTTAAATGTGGGGGCTCTGAATCATGAACTACTTATCGTGGCTTTTGATTCCTTTAAAATTAATACTCATTACCACAATAATTTTGTAATTAGAGCCACATTTAACAGATTGAGAATGAATACGGAAATGTTGAAGGATCATATGGTGAGAAAGGAAAGGAGTATGTTAAATGGGCTGCAAACATGGCTTTGGGGCTTAGTGCTGGTGTTCCTTGGGTTATGTGCAAGCAACCTGATGCACCTGAAAACATTGTAAGGTTTTTGCACTCTGGTAGTCTTTTTATTTTTCTTTTCAGCAGTTATTAGCAATCTTGCCTATAATAGAAACTGTTTATGAATTATATGAAAATTGAGTATCCCAAGTTGTTTGGTTGCTTGGTTGATTGCAATCTGTTAAGTGTTAATTTATATTTTTCATATTTATTTATATATTAACTCCTTCAAGTTTGGGACTTTTGAGGCCATTCCTCTTACTTTCTTAATTTGCTTTCACAGATAAATTCCTGCAATGCATTTTACTGTGATGGTTTCAGGCCAAATTCTTACAAGAAACCAGCAATTTGGACAGAGGATTGGGATGGATGGTATGATGCCAGCCTCACACATTGTAATTACATGCTGTTAATTTTGTCCTTTTCTATCTAAATTTCTCCATGATGCATTCGAGGCCTATCTCTGTCTGTATCATGGTATGGTTGTATCAATTGGCAAAATGGAAACTAGAACAATTGCTGGTGGTGGTTTGCAATTCCCATCACCTCTTCTCAACTGAGTGGTTTCTTGAGGGTGTAATGAGTTTTCTTGAGGTTACAAATAAGAGCAAAGAGGTATCATGTTGTTTCATGAATGGATCATCAGTAAGGTCCCTTTGTTGTCACTTGGCATGACTTTTAACACACAAAGGAAAAGTTGTTGGGACAATCCATGTACTTGGCTTATTCTTACATAAAGTTTTGGTAGTTGAAGTATGCTTGTTGCTTTCCCAGCAGTGCTTAACTATTCAATTCACCATGAAACTGTCATCTAAAGCAACAAGACATTTGTTGGATACAATAAAGGCATGGCTTTCTGGATGAGGTGGGATAATCCATGAGCCTCCTGAACATGCTATAGCATAATCTGCCTCATCCTCTTCACGCCATCAGACTCTTGAGTCCTCAGAGATGCTGAGGTCATGACAATAGGATTGATGCTTTGCTTCACTTGTATGAATGCCACATCAGCATGTTAATTGGGCTCGACTTTCACATTCAAGGTGTTATATTGCCCTCAGTAGTTACATATATAATGCACCAACATATAAGATGTAACAAACTTGCTGTAAAACTCTGGCATCTGCTGAATTCAATGTGTGTTCAATTTCATTGAAGGAGAGTTTTTCAATGTTCTAATTTTGGCTATAATCAATTAATATGCAGCTGAGTACTCATTTGTGTTGGTGAGGACTGTTATTATTGACTGTTCCTTGCCTATAGTTACTTCTCTGGCTTAAAAAGGGCTGTGACCTCACTGGAGCAGTGTCAAATGTTTTCCTTTCCCACAACCAATTCACAAAGAAAATGGTCTGAATTACTTTTCCTTTCCTGGTCTTTTTGACAATATGAATCTCTCTCTCTCTCTCTCTCACGTGCGCCTGTTTGGTTGTTTTAGTTTTATATGCATGTAAATATGCCTGCCTGTATGAATATATGTACAGTGATGTGAGTTGCTCAGATGATTTGTTCAATACTAATAACTATACATTATGATTATGGTGTTTATGAGAATTCACCTTTTTGAGTTTTTGAAGGTATACATCTTGGGGGGGAAGGCTGCCTCATAGACCTGTGGAAGACAATGCATTTGCTGTAGCTCGCTTTTTCCAACGTGGTGGGAGCTTTCAAAACTATTATATGGTAAAATAAACATCCAAGTTATATACATGTTGCTGTTTTCGTGTTAATCCAAACTAAATGTTTTAATTCTGATTTAGAGCCCATTATATTAGCATTTTGTACATAACAAACAGTGTAAGACTGTAAGGTACTTTTCAGTATTAAAAATTTCAATCATGGTTGGGAGAGACTGATATTAGATTGACCAGGTCACTAAGTCAAGTTTCCCTGAAGTGTTTTGGAGTTAAAAAGTTGTTCAACTTGGGTTTGATAAACGATGAGGCTTTGGCCATGTTTGTCCAGTTATACCTTAATGCTTTGGAGTTCCATAAATTTATTTTATTTTATGGAAAGAGGAATTTTGACCTGCATCTGTCCCTGGACAATTGCGAAAATCATAGTGAGCTTCTTCATTAGAGAAGGGGAATATGGTGATAAACACCATTGGATCAGTTGGGAAAAGGTGTGCAAACCAATAAAGGAGGGTGGCCTGGGCCTGAGAAAGAAAGCTCAACTGTCCGTGGGACAGATCCAATTTGAGCATTGGTGTCTGGTGAAGAATCATTTCTGTCTGGGTTATTTTATTGAATTTTGAAATCTAGTGTAGCAGACCTGAACACTGAACAGGGAAAACAGAGAAAGAAAAGAAAGTAGAAAAAGAGGTGATCAATTGGGAAAAGTAACCCTCCCACTCAATATATGCTGTCGGTGGGACAACTCCAATTTGAACAGTGGTGTACAGTGAAGAATCATTTCTGTCTTGGTTATTTTATTGAATTTGAAATTGTAGGGTAGAAGACCTGAACAGTGAATAGGGCAAACAGAGAAAAAAGGAAAGAAAGGAGAAAAAGGGGTGACTTGTCGCCAAAATGGTGGAGTGAGAAGAAGCAACTTTTATTTGATTGCCCCTTGTCTTATTTCCAAAAGTTATTTACTATGGGATTGAAAAAAAGTTTTCAAAATAATTTGAAAGTGACTAAAGTGACTTGTCATTATTAAAAGCTGCACATTTTTCAAGTAGGCATCGAAAATGACAGGATTTACTGTTAAGAAAAAAAGTAAGTTATATTAAAAGGGTGAAAAAAAAAGTAAGATCATGACTTTTTTACTCCTCATGGCATGATCCTATACATCATCACATTATGATCCAGTACAACTCTACTAAAGAGAGTAATGATTTGGTACTTCTCACCAACACTCCCCCCTCAAGCTGGAGGATAGACATCTCCCTTGCCCAACTTGGAACACATGATTATGGACCACGACACCTAACTGATCTGGAGAACAAACATAAGGAGTAGTGATAACTTTCTTTATAATTTCGTCCTGCACAAAATGACAGTCTATTTCAATATGGTTGGTTCTCTCATGAAAAACATGATTACTAGCAATATAAACAACAACTCAATTATCACAAAAATCTCCATTGGTTTAGAGACTAGAAAAACAAGTTCTCCAATGAGATTCAAACATATCAACTCAACCATTTTGTGAAACCAAGCACTATATTCAGCTTCAACACTTGATCTAGCAAGTAGCAACTGTACTCTGCTTTTTACTCCTCTAAGTGACTAGGTTACTTCCTACAAAAGGTACAATACCTAGTAGTAGACCTCATATCATCATCAATACCAGCCCAATCAGCATCAAAATTGCATTAACATCAAAACGGTTGCACTGTCTATAAATGAACCGTTTTCCTAGAGCACCCTTCAAATCGGGTAGTATACGCCAAACAGCCTCCTAATGAACCTCCTTCAGTGTCTCCATTAACAACAATTATAACAAGTTACAGCCTGTTACAATAGTAACAAGTTTGATTCATTCAACTTAATAGATGTATTTGCATCACTAGACAGCTTGCCATCACTATTTTTAGCCAAACAGTCTAATCAAAACCAAGAGACAAGTGCAGAAATCAACAAATGTACTCACTAAGAGAGAAAATCCAGAACTGCCAACAACAAACAGTCACAATCAATTATCTGTTATGCATAGAAAGAATATCCACTTCAGTAGATGCTCATGGAATCCACACAACAGATGCCTAGATCCCAAATCATAGCACCAACACATCCAAACACAGCACAGGTCATTCCCCTCTGTTTATTTGATTTAGAAGGTAAAAACACTGCACAGAACATGGACACGTCTCACTGATAAAGCCAGAAAACATTATGCTGCGACTCACTACTAAAAGCGAAAGGTTATACCAATTTCTGGTTCAGTAGAGTGGAAAAGCAGGAATCATTTCAAAATAATCTAAAGGAAGAGAAGAACACTACTGTGAACTGTAATGTGTACATATCAGTGCTTTGTTACCATTTAGCCAAGGTTCCAAATTTTGGTTTTGAACAGGATACCCATCAAAATCTGCAAAATGGGATTGAAATTTGGTCCATTTCACAGGTCAACTCAAAATGACCATTTTGCAAATGATGGAATTTGTTGAAACTTCTTGTAGTGCCTATTTTGGCATTAAAAGTAGTTTGGCTTCGGACTCTAGTTTCTAGTGTATGTCGTAGATGTATTCTTTCCCTTATATAGCATATTCTACACATCATTAGTCCTATATCATACGATATTCAATAAAAATAATTGAAATATGCAACAGGGATGAAAAACCATAACATTGGAAAGTACCACACAATTTCAACCATTTTGAGTAATATTTCAACAATTTCAAAATTTGATTTGGACCTTGTAAAACTGTCAAGTTGTTGGTGGTTTTGTTTTGACCAGGGGCGAAATCGAGATACACCTATGCATGTAGGAGACCTGAATACTGAATAGGGCATAACAGAGAAGAAAGGAGAAAAAGAGGTGATCTATTGGAAAAGTAACTTCCTAACCTCTCTCTCTCTCTCTCTCTATATATATATATATATACACTCACAAATGATCCAGGTACACCATCACAATATGATCTAGTACAACACTGCTAAGTAGAAAAATGATTCAGTACTCCTACCAACTGCTAAGATTGGATGGAGGAGGAAATTTAGGTCTCTGCTTGCTTGGAAGAGGAAAGAGAAAAAGGTGTATGCAAGAAAGAGTATTTAGAAGAGAGAAGAATTTTCTCGCCAAGCGGGACAGAGTAACTGAGGCGTTCTTACAGAATTTTCGGTCGTAAGAAGGCTGAAGTGGTGGCTTTAAGATTGGGAAAAAAAATTTTGGCAGTATTTTTACAAGATAAGAGCTGCCAATAATTGCTAAATGTTCAAAAGCCCTATAGGCATGTGCCATTAAATGCTTGTAGCCATTAATTCCATGTTGGATTTTACTACTTTAGCTGGCATCACTACCATTGAGTGCTGGCTGCTGTTAACCAGCCTTTCATTGCATTCCCCTCCAATTCCCCACACACACTGAAATGAGGAAGAATGCCTTTAATGAAAATATCTCTAACCAAGCACTATCAATCACTAAACCATGAAAGAAAAGATCCCTTACATATCAACCATGACCAATGAACGAGGAACTGATGAGAGCTTCATAGAGATATATATCATAAGTACATTGTTAATAGTATTACACCTGCAAATAGTAACCTCATAAGTAACATCTTTCTAATCTAATGAATAAGTTTCCATGACTTGTGAATTGACTTTGTTATCTTTGTGGGATGGAAAAATTGTATCAGAGGCGTGGGTTGGGCCAATGGTTAAGAGTGTCTGAGTTCATGAAGAAATGCTCTGTGTAATCTCAAAAACTGTAGGTGCTCAAAAAATCACATTGATATAGGACAACTGTGGTCGTGTTTTTAGCATTAGCCACACTTTAAAACAACAATCCTTTCACCTGACCCTATGAAACTTGACCATTTTATGATTTTTGAACACCCTGATATAACTAGAATTTTTTCTTCTGGGCCTCTGGGGTCATGTTTGTGATTTTGAATATGTGCTTCCTTTGATGTGTGGTTTACCTTTCATATATGAATTTATGCTTATTGTTCCTGATAAACATTGCAGTATTTTGGGGGAACAAACTTCGGACGGACATCAGGGGGCCCGTTTTATATAACTAGTTATGACTACGATGCTCCCATTGATGAATATGGTAGGTGATTCATTTATGTTTGACGGAAAGTTTCATTTCTCATTTGTTTCATCACATGCATTACCTCTATACTCTCCTTCCCCCCGTGCTTGGATCAATCTCTTTATTCTGTCCCTTTGGAAATATTCATTTGGTATCTAATTCAGTAATGGATTCTTCTACTTAGGACTGCTAAGACAACCTAAGTGGGGGCATTTGAAGGATCTCCATGCAGCAATAAAGCTTTGTGAGCCTGCTTTAGTTGCTGTTGATGATTCACCACAGTATATACGATTGGGACCAAATCAGGAGGTTTTGTGTTAATCTAATGATTAAAATGAGATTCCTATTCATGTATATGTTGTCTAAAATATCATCATAATAAGTTATATGCTTATGGAAAAAAGAGAATAATTTAGGCCCCAATTAAATAAATCGTATTCAAAAGTTGCTTAGTTTTTTTTTTTTTTCCTGTCCAAAAAATAGAGGCTTTTATAAGCATTTTTCTCTCCTATTTTGCTAGAACAATGTCATTATAGAAATGGAGATGAACTGGTCATAAGTTGTTGAAGAACTTAAAGTTTTAGTTCAACTCATTTCTACATACTTCAGTGTTGGAGTTTAAATTTTCATTGCAACAGAGTTTTGCTCGAGTGTTGTAAACACCTTCTCCAGTTTCTTTGCCAGCAATTCATTGTCGAGGATTTATTTTTTGTTGTTAGTTTATTTATTTTTGTATTTTGTCTGTTGCATTGTTGTCATTGGCCATTTTCAGGCGTATATATATAGTCAACGTGTTCATTTTGAAGACCTTAACATAAGTCGGCCAGGAAATGGAATTGTCTGCTCAGCATTTCTTGCGAATATTGATGTACATAGCACAGCTACTGTGACATTCCTTGGTTGCAAATATACTTTGCCACCTTGGTCGGTGAGTATATTGCCGGACTGTAGGAACACGGCTTTTAACACCGCCAAGGTCAGCCACAGCCATTTCCTCTACATTTCTAAATTTCTTTCATTGCCTTAGAAATTTCCATTTCCATTGAAGTAATGAAGGTTAATGCTATTTTCCTTCTACATTTACTTTGTAATTATGATATAGTGGGCTTGTTGTGAAAAGATTTTAACCAAAATTTGAATTTCTGGACATGAAAGAGAACTTGGAGTTTTCACAGGCTACTAAAATGGCTTATTCAGATTACATCAAATCTGTATTCTTCATACATCGGATAGGGCTCAACCTTTTGTGCTGTATCGATTGCTTATTTGATATTTTGTAACTAATGTATTACTTATCAAAAAAAAAAAAAA
>NW_024870555.1:215000-256101 GCF_013358625.1 Macadamia integrifolia | reverse complement strand
AAATCTTACAAGAGAACTCACTCAAGTTGTCTCAATTATGCGTGAGAGGGAGAAGGGAACTTTACCCAGTCAACCAGAGCCTAACCCTAGGCATCATCAACCTGTTAGTTCACAAGGACTAACTAATGCACCACTGAATATAGTACAAGGTCAGACTCAACAAGGGCCCTCTAACCAATGTAATGTTGTTTATGCCCTTAGGAGTGGTAGAGAGTACCTACAGAGTGTTCCTAAATCTTCCCCATCTATTACTCCTGTTAACTCTTCTTCATTTGAGGATACAAATGTGCCTCTTGTTCCAGGTTCGTCTGATGAACCTAAAGATTTTTCTGAAACTAAAGATGATTTGGTTGAGGAAACCAAAAATGATTCTTCTGAACAGGGGCAAATCCCTAACAGCCCTTATGTTCATCCTGTCCCATTTCCTAATCGCTTGGTAAACAAAAAGAAGACTGCTTCCATGGACAAAATTTTAGAAGTTTTCAAAAAGGTAGAAGTGAACATCCTTCTTTTGGATGCCATATCCCAGATCCCCGCCTATGCAAAGGTACTGAAAGATTTGTGTACTCACAAACGTATCACTAGTGTGCCCAAAAAGGCGTTCTTGGCAGGTAACATTAATTCCATAATTACTCAGCCTATAGCAGCCAAGTATAAGGATCCAGGGAGCCCTACCATATCTTGTGTCATAGGCAACACCTATATTGAGCATGCCTTACTTGACCTTGGCGCAAGTGTGAATCTTTTACCTTACCATGTGTACAAGCAACTAGGATTGGGAGAATTGAAAGCCACTAGAACTACTCTTCAGTTGGCAAATAGGTCTGTTAAGATTCCTAAAGGGATGGTTGAGGATGTCTTACTAAAGATGGGGGAATTTATTTTCCCTGTTGATTTCATTGTGTTAGATACTAAGCCCTTCTCAACCAAGGATGAGATCCCTATAATTCTAGGAAGACCATTCTTGGCTACCAGTAATGCATTAATCAATTGCCGAAATGGTTTCCTAAGATTATCTTTTGGTAACCAAACTGTTGAGTTTAACATGTTTAGGATTGGCAAGCAACCACATATGGAAGAAGAGATCAATATGCTTGAGGATTTTTTGGATTTTTCTGATGATTTAGTTACCAACTTTGATATTGATTTTGATTCAGAATTCCAAGAGTGTATGGATGAGTTGGATGATGATAGTGAAAATTTCTTTTCTGAAGTCTTGAGTCTTCACACACTTGTGGAGCCCTTAGGACCCCTTTCCAATTCCATTCCCAAACCTTTCATAGTTGAGCCCCCTAAGCTAGATCTTAAGGAGTTGCCATCTAATTTGAGATATGCTTTCCTAGGGCCTGACCAGACTCTTCCTGTAATAATTTCTTCAAATTTGACTTCTAGCCAGGAAGAGGAGTTACTTAAAGTGTTAAAAGATAATAAGGAAGCCCTAGGTTGGACCATGGCTGATATCAAGGGTATAAGCCCTTCTATTGTGCAACATCATATACATCTTATGGAGGATTCCAAACCATCCACGAAACCCCAAAGAAGAGCTAACCCAGTGATGATGGAAGCCATTAAGAAAGAGATCCTAAAGTGCTTGGATCATGGAATAATTTATCCTATTTCTGACAGCCAATGGGTAAGCCCAGTTCACATAGTGCCTAAGAAGTCTGGTGTGACTGTAGTTCCTAATGCCAATAATGAGTTGATCCCTACCCGTGTCCAAACAGGATGGCGTGTGTGCATTGATTACAGGAAGTTAAATGCGGCAACCTGGAAGGACCACTTCCCATTGCCATTCATTGACCAGATGTTAGAGAGGTTAGCTGGACATGAATACTATTGCTTTCTTGATGGATATTCTGGCTATAACCAAATCCCAATTGCTTTAGAGGACCAACATAAGACCACTTTTACATGCCCATATGGAACATTTGCTTACAGGCGTATGCCCTTTGGGCTTTGCAATGCCCCTGCTACGTTCCAACGATGCATGATGAGCATTTTTTCTGACATGGTCGAAAAATTCTTAGAAGTATTTATGGATGACTTTTCAATTCATGGGAATTCCTATTCTGAATGTCTTCATCATCTTTCCCTAGTTTTGAAAAGGTGCATATCTAAGAATTTGGTTTTGAATTGGGAGAAATGCCATTTTATGGTTAAATCTGGTATTGTTTTAGGCCATGTAATATCCAAGGAGGGAATTAAGGTAGATAGAGCCAAAGTGGATTTAATTGATAATTTACCACTTCCTCAATCTGTTAAGGATGTTCGGTCTTTTCTAGGGCATGCAGGCTTCTACAGAAGGTTTATTAAGAACTTTAGTCAGTTAGCCCGACCTCTCACCTCATTACTTGTCAAAGATCAGACTTTTGAATTTTCCAAAGAGTGCCTAGAATCCTTCAAGCAACTTAAGAAGGAGTTGACCAATGCACCCATTGTTCAACCACCTATTTGGACTGAACCTTTTGAACTGATGTGTGATGCTTCAGATTTTGCCATAGGAGCAGTTTTAGGTCAAAGGATTAATAAGTTACCCACTGTCATTTACTATGCTAGTAGGACCTTAAATGATGCACAACTCAATTATACAACCACTGAAAAAGAATTTTTAGCTGTTGTGTTTGCATTAGAAAAGTTTCGGTCTTACTTAGTTGGTTCACATGTGGTGGTGTATACTGATCATTCTGCTCTCAGATACCTAGTTCAGAAGAAGGATGCCAAAGCCCGTCTCATTAGGTGGGTTTTACTTTTGCAAGAGTTTGATTTAGAAATTAGGGATAAGAAAGGAGTTGAAAACCTAGTTGCAGACCATTTATCCCGGCTTCCCAATTCCTTGACTGTTGATTCTCCAGTCAACGAGAACTTTCCAGATGAACAATTATTTGCAATGTCTAGTGAACCATGGTTTGCTGACATTGTCAACTTCTTAGTTTCAGGTGTGACTCTGGATCACTGGTCCACTCAAGATAAGTATAGGTTTCATTCCCAAGTTAAACACTTTTTCTGGGATGATTCTTATTTGTTTAAGATATGTCCAGATTAGATTATCCGACGATGTGTTCCTGATCATGAGCAACATTCTATTCTCTCTTTTTGTCATGATCATGCATGTGGTGGACACTTTGGACCTAAGAAGACTGCCGCAAAGGTTCTCCAATGCGGATTTTATTGGCCCACTCTTTTTAGAGATGCTTTTGATTTTTGCAAGGCTTGCCCTGCCTGCCAGTCTTTTGGCCGTATCAATAAAAGGAACATGATGCCCCTCAACCCTATTTTGGTAGTTGAGATCTTTGATGTATGGGGCATCGATTTTATGGGACCATTCCCTAATTCCTTTGGGAATTTGTACATACTTTTGGCCGTTGATTATGTTTCTAAATGGATAGAGGCCATACCTTGTAAATCTAATGACCACAAAGTGGTGGTCCAGTTTCTCAAAGAGAACATTTTTTCCCGCTTTGGTGCACCACGTGCAATAATTAGTGATAGGGGTACTCATTTTTGTAATCGGCTTTTTGAGGCCCTAATGAAAAAGTATGGGATCACCCATAAGTTATCTACCCCTTATCACCCCCAAACTAGTGGTCAAGTGGAGGTGTCTAATAGGCAGATCAAACAAATCTTGGAGAAAACTGTTAATCCCAACCGTAAGGATTGGTCCCTTAGGCTCATTGATGCCTTGTGGGCCCATCGGACTACATTCAAGACTGACCTTGGCCAGTCTCCCTACTGTTTGGTGTATGGAAAAGCTTGTCACTTACCAGTTGAGTTGGAGCATAAGGCCTTTTGGGCCATTAAGAAGCTTAACTATGATTTGTCTGATGCAGGAATTCATCGTAGGCTCCAACTATCTGAGTTGGAGGAACTTAGGAATGAAGCCTATGAAAGTTCTAAAATTTACAAGGAAAAGACCAAAGCTTTCCATGATAAACACATTCTGCGTAAATCTTTTGCAATTAGTGATAAGGTCTTATTGTACAACTCTCGATTGCATCTTTTTCCTGGTAAGCTTAGATCCCGATGGGATGGCCCATTTATTGTTTATAATGTATATCCCCATGGGGCTGTGGAGATTTTGAATCTAGGAACAGGGGTAATTTCGAAGGTTAATGGTCAGCGTTTGAAACCGTTCCTCGAGTTTCCCACTACTAGTAGTGAAGAGGTCATGGAACTCCATGAACCTTTTTACACTGATGACTAATTTTTAATCAGGTATGACCCCCTTGCATTGTCTTTGCTTTTAATTTTTTCCATGCATTGAGGACATTGCATGACTTAAGTATGGGGGAGGGAAACCAGTTTTTGTTTTTTTTTCTTTCACTTTATTTTGTTTGTTTTTCTTTTTATTTTTGAGCTTGCTAAGGATGAAGTCCTACTATGGCTTTTGGCTAATGATCAGACCATTCAGATGCTTGATGTATGAAAATAAAAGTTTTGACGAAGGTACCCATTTTGAACGTATAAAAACCCTGTTGAGAAGAAAGAAACAAGCATGTGTCTTGAGATGGGACTTTCTTTTGAAAAATAAGAGACCCCTGTTTTATGGTGATGGACCATATGTAAGTCTATGGGTTCCTTGTACTTTTGATTTGGAGTTGAGACCTTCTTTTTAATTTGGCATGGGTTGATAAATGCACAATTTTAAATGAAATGTAGAAATGTGGTATAAAGAAGAATAAGAGTTGATTCCCTTGGAACTAGACAGGGCATTGCGCCTCAGGAAGCGTGGTGTCTTGATCGAAATTCCTTGGGAGGAAACTTCTGAAGTAACTCTAGCATCACTGCCTTTGTGGACATATGCAAAAAGCGAAGCTACATAGTAACTTGGGTGTCTGGTGTTTGCTCCACCATGTCATTCAGGCCAAAAGTAGTGGAGTAGAATAGAGTTTATTAAGCAGAAAAAAAGAGAAAAAAAAATGTGCAAATGTCATTATTGCTTGGTAACATGTTTGGTCAAAAACACTCCAACGCCTTAGTCATTGGTTCCCTATTTCTTCACAAGTGGTTTTACCTTAAGATAAGGATGTTTTGGAAGAGATGAGGTGAGTTCCAAATTAAGAAATATGCTAGTGCCTGGAATTGATAAAGGGTAATAAAAGTTCAAGTGTGGGGTCCCTTGTAAGAGAAATTATCTTTGCTCCGGATTGGTATGAACCATACCTTTAGCCAAAGTTGAGATTTGTTTATTTTGAATTTTGGGTGTATATTCACTGCAAATACCCACGAGACACAACTCGTCCACTAGCGGTGACCTAGGGGTTTAAAGACTTGTTGCACATGCTAAGTGCAACCGTGATTCCTACGAAAGTGAGTTAGGTTTTTTTTGTTTTTATTCTTTTCTTTTTGTTTTGCTCGAGGAGTAGCAAAGTCTAAGTGTGGGGGAATTCTGATGAGCACATTTATGTGTGAAATCTAGGGTAGTAAAACATGCATTTTACATATTTAGAATGGAGCTACCTTGGGTTTTACTCTCTTTTTGCAGGTTTTATATTTTTAAGGCCTTAAGGATTATCGGGTATTATATCTTCAATTTTACACGTAAAGAGGTCCTATTTCTTTTCATGGTTGCGAAGAGGATGAAATTCTGAGCAAGATGGACGTGTTCAATTAAAAGTACACATTCGTTTGGTCACCCGTACAAATGATTATTCTTTTCGGGTCAGAAAAAGAATAATGGATCAGAACTGAACCGAGATACAGAACCAACCCGTTTGCAATTGTCCCAGAGGTACAAGGAATACTCCAAATGCCAACAAGGATCGATGGACCACATCCTTAAGTGATTAAAGATTTGTTTTTGGTAACAACAACTACCTAATGTAGTTGGTGAACTATGGTGTGCAAAATTCCCTTGCTCACCAAGAGATCTCAAGTTCGAATCTCATAGTTGTATTTTTTAGAGAATTTGTTGAAGATTTCCTGCTTTTCATTCACTTAAAGCACTAAGGGCATGGAGGGGATTTCCACATCAAATTAGAAGCAAGGAAAATCGTGGAAGCAAGAAGAGAAAAAAAAAGGAAAGGAAAATCGTGGAAGCAAGAAGAGAAAAAAAAGGAAAGAAAAAAAGGGAGAAATAGAGATTGTCCAAATCTTCTCTCTCCTCCACATCATCACCAAAGATTGTCCAAATCACACAAAGGAAGAAAAAAATCGTCCCTAGGAGAGAGAAAAAGAAGAAAAAAAAATTAGAAAAAAAAAAGAGGAAAGAAAATAAGCAAAAAAAAATTTCTCTAAATTTATTTCTCTCTTCTCTCTCCTCCATCTTAGCACTTTTGGACTCAAAAGATCTCACAATCAATTGTGGGTTTCTCCCTTTTAGGAAAGAAAAATTTGTTACCCTACCTCCCCATTCCCTATAAATACAACTCATGTAAGAGGAGGAGAGACAATTCATTCTTCTTCTAGTTTTTTTTTAGTTGCTCTCTCTCTCCCTCTCTCACTCTTTGATTTTAGTTCTTCTCTATTTTGGCTTTAATCACTTTTGTTATAGTTTTTTTTTTTATGTCAATTAATGCAAGCACTCTTTTATTTTTATTTAGTTCTTTTTATGTTTAGGATTTATGCAATTGAGTTGTAATTTTTTAATTATAGTTCTAGGCTTAGATCTAGGTGACAAGATCAAAAGCTGTGGAGCAATTTTTTTTCAAGTTCAAGCATTGATTCAAGTAAGTAGGCTCCTTCAGTAGTCTTCTCTCCCCCCTCTCATTCCCTCTTATGACTACCCTTTCTTTCTTAATTTAGGATTTTTATTTTCAGTCGTTACATTATTGCTGTTCCTTTCCCCCAAGGTTCATGGCTAGTGTATGTGTTGGATTTGCCCCTCCTAGCCATAGAACCATCGATTTATTGCTTTTATTTTAATTGTCTCCCTTTCTCTAAAGTCAGGTAGAGTAACCCTTGTAAGAGTGACTCTCTGGTCAAGTAGGGAAGCTCATATTATGATGCATCCCTCGGGCTAAGTAGAGAAACCTACTTGTGAGTCTCTCTCTAGCTTTATCCCCTTTCTTTTACTTTATTTTTATTTCAGCTTTTTTTTTTCCTTTATTTATTTATTTTTTTAATTGCGTGGGTTGTTTATTTTCAATTATTTATATATTTAATTTTAATTGCGTGGCTTGCGTCTTTAAATTCTTAGATGACGAATGGTTAGGACGTTATTTTTAGGACGGTAATTAGAATTACATCACAACCATTAATCAGTTCACTTTCGCATTATTAAAAGAAATTAAAAATAAAGTGGCTGCTCTCCTTGTGTTTGACCCGTAGCTACACTGATCCGTACGCTTACGGTTACATTTTAAAATCTCAAACAACATTGTCTGCTGCCCCTCTATGTGGCCCCTCGAAAATCACTCGGGGAGTGGCACCCCCTCCATCAAGGTAGCTCTTATGCTCTTTGCCCCTTTCCAGAAGGAGACATGAACCCCCCAATAAAATATACCGGTCTATTTTTTGAGCTTCAAATATCCAAATCAAATGAAACATGGTATGAAATTAAGGAAAAATCTGGCACACGGAAGCTTCGTGCCACTGGCTTTTCAACCAAGTGCGATGACCAATTGTGTGAATCAACGGTTCCTCTCGTACTAGGTTGAATTACTATCGTGACACTATCATCACTAGGGTAAAACTAATATGTCTCACGACAGTCTAAACCCAGCTCACGTTCCCTATTGGTGGGTGAACAATCCAACACTTGGCGAATTCTACTTCGCAATGATAGGAAGAGCTGACATCGAAGGATCAAAAAGTAACGTCGCTATGAACACTTGGCTGCCACAAGCCTGTTATCCCTGTGTTAACTTTTCTGACACCTCTAGCTTCAAATTTTGAAGGTCTAAAGGATAGATAGGCCACTCTTTCATGGTTCATATTCATACTGGAAATCAGAATCAAACAAGCTTTTACCCTTTTGTTCCACACGAGATTTCAGTTCTCGTTGAGCTCATCTTAGGACACCTGCGTTATCTTTTAACAGATGTGCCACCCAGCCAAACTCCCCACCTGATAGTGTCCTCTACCTGGATCACCCCACCAAGGCTGGCCTTGGGTCCAAAGGAGGGACAGAGCCCTGCCTCCAACTCACGGAGTATGTAAAATAACGTTAAAAGTAGTGGTATTTCACTTGTGCCGTTTCGAGCTCCCACTTATCCTACTCCTCTCAAGTCATTTCATAAAGTTGGACTAAAGTCAATCTCAACAGTGTCTTCTTTCCCCACTGATTCTGCCAAGCCCGTTCCCTTGGCTGTGGTTTCACTGGATAGTAGACAGGGATAGTGGGAATCTCGTTAATCCATTCATGCGCGTCACTAATTAGATGATTAGGCATTTGGCTACCTTAAGAGAGTCATAGTTACTCCCGCCGTTTACCCACGCTTGGTTGAATTTCTTCACTTTAACATTTAGAGCACTCGGCAAAAATCACATTGCGTGAGCATCCACAAGGACCATCGAAATTCTTTGTTTTAATTAAACAGTCGGATTCCCCTTGTCCGTACCAGTTCTAAGTTGACTGTTCGATGCCCGGGGAAGGACCCCGAGGGGGCCATTCCCAGTCCATCACCCTGACCAGCACGCGGTGGCCTACTCTCACTGTGAAAGCAGCTCGAGTAGTCTGTCGATAGCTGATGGGTTTAAAACTGGGACCCTGTGCCTAGCCCTCAGAGCCAATCCTTTTCCTGAGGTTACGGATCCATTTTGCCGACTTCCCTTGCCTACATTGTTCCATCGACCAGAGGTTGTTCACCTTGGAGACTTGATGCAGTTATGAGTACGATCGTGCGTGGTCGGCACTCGGTCCTCTGGATTTTCAAGGGCTGCCAGGGGTGCACCGGACACCACACGACGTGCGGTGCTTTTCCAGCCGCTGGACCCTACCTCTGGCTAAGCCATTTCCAGGGTGGGAAGGTTGTTAAACAGAAAATATAACAATTCCCGAGGCCCCCGTCGATGTCTTCGGGCTTCCTAACGTTGCCATCAACCGCCACGTCCCGGTTCGAGAATTTTAACCCAATTCCCTTTCGGAGCACGTGAGCATACATGCTCTCTAACGGGCTTCCCCCGTCCCTTAGGATCGACTAACCTATGTCTAAGTGCTGTTCACATGGAACCTTTCCCCTCTTCAGCCTTCAAAGTTCTCATTTGAATATTTTCTACTACCACCAAGATCTGCACCGACGGTCGCTCCGCCCAGGCTCACGCCCCAGGTTTTATGGCGACTGTCGTGCCCTCTTACTCATCAGGGCCTATCAGTTGCCCCGACGGTTGAGTATAGGTTGCGCGCTTCAGCGCCATCCATTTTCGGGGCTAGTTGATTCGGCAAGTGAGTTGTTACACACTCCTTAGCGGATTTTGACTTCCATGACCACCGTCCTGCTATCTTAATCGACCAACACCCTTTGTGGGTTCTAGGTTAGCGTGCAATTCGGCACCGTAACCTGGCTTCTAGTTCATCCCACATCGCCAATTCTACTTACCAAAAATGGCCCACTTGGAGCTATCAATTCCATGGCGTGGCTCAACAAAGCAGCCACACCATCCTACCTATTTAAAGTTTGAGAATAGGTCGAGGGCGTTGTGCCTCCGATGCCTCTAATCATTGGCTTTACCCAATAGAACTCGCCTGTGGGCTCCAGCTATCCTGAGGGAAACTTCAGAGGGAACCAGCTACTAGATGGTTTGATTAGTCTTTCGACCATATACCCAAGTCAGACGAATGATTTGCATGTCAGTATCACAGCGGGCCTCCACCAGAGTTTTCTCTGGCTTCGCCCTGCTCAGGCATAGTTCACCATCTTTTGGGTCCCGACAAGTATACTCTCACTCGAACCCTTCACAAAAGATCAAGGTTGGTCAATGGTGCAACCCACAAGGGGATCCCACCAGTCAGCTTCCTTATTCCTTATGGGTTTTACTCGCCCATTGACTCGCACATAAGTCAGACTCCTTGGTTCGTGTTTCAAGACAGGTCAAATAGGGAGCCCGACAGGCCGATGCCCGAAGCATGCAGTTGCCAATAGGCATGCCATCGAGGCACATGTTGCCTACCATGATCATGGTGATGACATCTCCTCAAGCAAAACGCGATAACCCGGCTTGGGACGCCATCGCAATCCACATCGGTCTATACCCCGAGTCGAGGGCGGACTGATTATTAACCGTTTCGCATCCAATCAAGATGCATCGTTGGCCCCCATCTGCTTCCCTCCCGACAATTTTAAGCACTCTTTGACTCTCTTTTTAAAGTCCTTTTCATCTTTCTCTCACGGTACTTGTTTGTTATTGGTGTCTCGCCCATATTTAGCCTTGGATGAAATTTACCGCACAATTGGGGCTACATTCCTAAACAACCCGACTCGTCGACAGCGCCTCGTGGTACGATAGGGTTCGAACATGAAGAGGATCTCACCCTCTCCGGCACCCCCTTCCAGGGGACTTGGGCCAGGTCCACCACTGAGGATGCTTCTACAGACTACAATTCGAATGACAAAGCCGCACGATTCTCAAGCTAGGCTCTTCCCGGTTCGCTCGCCGTCATTAAGGGAATCCTCGTAAGTTTCTTATCCTCCGCTTATTGATATGATTAAACTCAGTGAGTAGCCCCGCGTGACCTGGGGTCACTGTCGAAATGCCATCGAATGGTAATCAGGGTCACCAGAGCCCAATGGGAGCAGAACACACACATGATGTCTGAACAATTGCAAAGTGGCTCGACCCACCACTCATCGTGAAGCTTGTCACACAAGGAGCCCTTGACTTTGGGCTGACTGCACCTCAAACAGAGACACAGGGGGCCAATCTTTGCTCCGCACCACCACCACAAGGGGTAAAGGAGGTGGGGCAACATGACACATGACACCCAGGCAGGCATGCCCTCAGCCCGATGGCTTAGGGCGCAACTTGCGTTCAAAGACTCGATGGTTCATGGGATTCTACAATTCACACCAAGTATCACATTTCTCTACGTTTTTCATAGATGCAAGAGCTGAGATATCCATTGCCGAGAGTCGTTAAGATAAAGATTCGAATCTAGGATGACCACACCACACCAAAGGCGCAATGATGTCATGTCCTTTTCGTTGCGAGTTCCTTGGCACCGACTGCGCCGGTGGTTGTGTTTGGGTCAAATGCTACGAAGGATCGTAGGCCAACCTTTTACAAGGGTCAGGAAGGAAGGAGCTCACGCTCCCACGCCCTACCTTGATCGCATAACACAACATGTTCACGAGTCATGCTAGGCAGGTATCGACAATAATCCTTTCGCAGGTTCACCTACAGAAACCTTGTCACGACTTCTACTTCCTCTAAATGATAAGGTTCAATGGACTTCTCGTGACGTTGATGGAGGTGAACCACCCACGTCGTCACGATCTGAACACTTCACTGGACCATTCAATAGGTAGGAGCGACGGGCGGTGTGTACAAAGGGAAGGGACGTAGTCAACGCGAGCTGATGACTCAAGCTTACTAGGAATTACTCATTGAAGACCAACAATTGCAATGATCTATCCCCATCACGATGAAATTTTCAAAGATTACTTGAGCTCGTCGGCCAAGGCTATAGACTCATTGAATACATCAGTGTAGCGCGTGTGCGGCCTAGAACATCTAAGGGCATCATAGACCTGTTATTGCCTCAAACTTCCATAGCTTGAGAACTCACTTACTTGGTGCCTTGGATAAATGAGGGCACCTCTATTTATAGTCACTCTTAGTTACAATGATTGGCTAAGATATGTACATGTGTCTTACATCCAAAGATTGGGGTGGAAACTAGAAGCTTCCCGTCTCCTTAGTGGAGAACTCTAGAAACCTCCCTATATAATATTTCCTTATAAAATATCTAGAGTTCCACACTTTGGTAGAAATCTCTAGAAATTGGGCCTTACTAAGCCCAATGGTCTAAGTCCATGGGCTTAATGGCTTGACCTGTGGGCCTTCAGTGGGCGGTCTGTGACACTCTCCCCCACCTAATTCGGTGACGTCCTCGTCGCATCTTCTTTGTGGAACCTTTGTATGTGGTCTTGGAACTGCCATAAAGAGTCGACGGGTTACCAACTTGCTTCGCTCTCTGGTAGCTCCTTCCACTTGACTAAGTATTCCCTACTAAGTGGTACTCCTCATCTTCGGATGACTCGATCAGTGATCATGTATTCAGCCTCCTTATCGTAGGAAGTAGTGATAGCCATTGGTGCTCTTATTGAGGCTCCACGACTTGGGTCTTCCTTATCTCTATGGTATGGCTTTATTAGGCTTGCATGGAAGACTGGATGGATCTTGAGTTTAGGAGGTAGGCTCACCTCATAGGATACTTTGCCCACCTTTTTGGTTATCTCGAATGGGCCTTCCTACCTACATACCAGCCCCTTATGTACCTGCCTTAGGGACTTAAATTGTTGGGGTAGAAGCTTCACAAGTACCAAGTCCCTGATCTTGAAGTTTTCTAGTCGCCTCCCTTTGTCAGCCCATTTCTTCATCTTTTTGGTGGCCTTGTCTAGGTATGACTTAGCCACATCTAGCTTTTCTTGCCACTCCTTGGCAACCTTAAATGCCGAAGGGCTCTTCCCTATGTAGCCGGTCATCACCGTATTTGGTGTTAAGGGTTGTCGTCCCGTGGCAATTTCAAATGGACTTTGGTTCGTAGCCTTACTTCGTTGGAGGTTGTAAGAGAACTGAGCCATATCAAGCAACTTGGCCCAGTCATGTTGGTTAGCACTCACGAGTGTCCTCCAACAAGCTATTAATGCACTCTGTTTGCCCATCGGTCTTGGGATGGAAGCTTGTTGACAAGTGTAGCGATGATCCCAACAACTTGAATAGCTCTGTCCAGAACCTCCCTGTGAAGCGAGGGTCTCGATCACTTATTATGGATTGTGGCACACCCCAATGTTTGATGACATGCTTTAGAAATAGCCTTGACGCTTCTTCTGCCGTACAATCCCTTGGTACTGCCACGAATGTGCCATATTTTGAAAATCTGTCAACCACCACCATTATTAACCCACATCTTTCTGACTTGGGTAGGGCATTGATGAAGTCCATAGAGACACTCTCCCATGGTCTTTTTGGTATGGGAAGTGACTCCAGTAGTCCCCTGGGTGGTTGCTGCTCCACCTTATCTTGTTGGCATATAAGACAAGTTCTCACATAGGCCTCTATGTCATCCCACATCTGAGGCCAATAGTAAGCCGCTTCCAACAATGCCCGCATGCACCTTTGTCCTGGGTGGCCAGCCCATTTAGTGTCGTGGCATTCACGAATGAGGTTCCTCCATAGGTTACTCCATTTAGGCACATAGAGTCTCCTCTTATTAGCATAGAGCAAGCCATTTTGCTCCCAAAATCTTCATGTCTTGCCTTCCCGTGTAAGGGTAAGTATGTTCTTAGCCACAGGATCATTTTGGAGGCCCACTTTGATCAACTCTAGAAGTTCCCCCTCCGGTTGGCTAAGAGAAGATAACTCCGCCTTTCTACAAAGCGCATCAGCCACCTCATTGGCCTTACCCGGCTTGTATTCAAAGACGAAGTCAAACTCTACGAAGAAGTCTTGCCATCTAACTTGCTTAGGACTCAACTTCTTTTGGGTTTGAAAGTAGCTAGTGGTAATGTTATCCGTCTTCACCACAAACTGTGACCCAAGTAGGTAGTGTCACCATGTCCTTAGGCAATGCACCACCGCGGTCATCTCCTTCTCATGGACTGTGTAGCGTCGCTCTGTCTCATTCAACTTACGACTCTCATAGGCAATGGGGTGCCTTTCTTGCATTAGCACCCCACCGATAGCAAAGTCAGATGCATCTGTGTGTACCTCAAATGTCTTGCCATAGTCGGGTAGGGTAAGCACTGGTTCCCCCATGACAGCCTTCTTTAAGTCCTCAAAGGCCTCTTTGCATGCATCCGACCATAACCATGGTCGGTTCTTCTTTAGTAAGTCTATAAGTGGAGTTGCCCTTCTTGAGTAACCTTGAATGAAGCACCGATAATAGTTAACTGAGCCAAGGAAAGACCTTAGCCCAGTCACTTTAGCTGGTGCCTCCCATTCTTGGATAGCCCGCACCTTGCTCTCATCCATTTGTAAGGTTCCACCTCTAATCTTGTGACCAAGGAACATCACCTCCTCTTGTGCAAATGCACATTTCTCCTTCTTGATATAGAGCTGATTGTCCCTTAGTTCCTTGAAGATGATCTTCAAGTGCTGCATGTGCTCCTCCAACATGTTGCTATAGACAACGATTTCGTCCAAGTACACCACCACAAACTTGTCAAGGTAGGGATGGAAGATTTTGTTCATAAGGGTGCAAAATGTAGCCAGGGCATTCATGAGTCCGAAGGGCATCACCAAGAACTCATATGAGCCATATCGAGTCATGCACGTTGTCTTGGGCTCATCACCTTCTGCGATGCGGACTTGGTAGTACCCCAATCATAAGTCTAACTTAGTGAAGTACCTTACCCCACCAAGTCTATCAAATAGATCTACTATCAAAGGAATGGGATACTTATTCTTGATTGTTACCTTGTTCAATGCCCTGTAGTCGATGCATAATCGAAGCGATCCATCATGCTTCTATTGAAAAAGAACTGGGGCACCGTAGGGAGCTTTAGAAGGGCGAATGAATCCCACATCCAATAATTCCTTGAGTTGCTTCCTTAGCTCCTCCAACTCTAGCGGTGACATTCTATATGGTGCCATTGCTAGTGGCTTGGTGCCTGGCTCCAACTCAATGGCATGATCGACCTCCCTCCTAGGTGGGAGCCTCTTGGGCAACTCGTTTGGCATCACATCCTTGAACTCTTCAAGGATCTTCTCGATTGGCTTGGGTAGCACCTTAGTTGGACCATCTTCCTTAGGCTCTAAGAGTGCTGCCAAGTATGTTGTCTCCCCCTTCTTAACTCCTTTCTCGAGCTGTATAGCCGAAAGAAGTTTTGGGCCGTCCTGGGTCCCTTGTATAGTTGGGACCATATATGGAGCTCCTTCCTCCATAATGCAAACTGTGCTGATAAATGGCATGGGTATGGCCTTAGCCCTATGTAAGAAATCCATGCCAAGCACCACTTGAAAATCATCCATGGGAACTATCGACAAGTCAACCGTTCCCTTCCATGTCCCAATGTTTAACTCGACCCCTTGAGCAACACCATGTATGGGATGGGCTTGGGAGTTGACGGCCTTAAGCCATCCTCCCTCCTTGATCCCTTTAAGTCCAAGTCTCTTCGGCTCTTCTGTTGAGACGAAGTTGCGTGTAGAACCTATGTCTATCATGGCACGAGTGGGCTTACCTTTGACATGCACCTCCATGTACATTAGCCCTTTTTGTGAGCTTGTGGCCTTGATCTCTGTCTTAGCCTTGATCGCACTTAGTCGTTGTAGGGACCCCATATGTGCCTCATTATCTTCTTTCTCCTCGAGTAGGGCATTGAGAGCCTTTCTCTTGGGGCAATCCCTAGCCCAATGGGGACCATCACACAAGAAACACTTATCCTTGGGCGTGAACTTGTCCCTTTTGTCTTGCTTGGGCCTACCCTCCTTGTTTGAAGATGGTTTACTAGTACCTTCCTTGGGAGGGTATGTCGTAGGCCCCTTCCCTCCCCCACCTTTCCCATTAGTGCCCTTCTTGGGCTTAGAACTATCGTCTCTCCTAAACTCCACTAATGACTCTACTGCTGTGATGGCTAAGGCAAGGTCCTGCACGGCTCAACATTATAGTTCTTGCGCAGCCCAGCCTTGGAGGCCATCCATGAAGTTGAATAGGAGCTCCTCCTCAGTCATACTCAGGACTTCGAGCATTAGGGTAGAGAATTCCTTCACATAGTCCAGAATAGAACCTATGTGTTTAAGCCTTTTTAGGCTCCTTCTAGCCAAGAAGGTGGCATTCTTGGGATAGAAGTCTTTCTTTAACTCAATTTTAAAATTATCCCAAGTGTCTATCGTGCACATACTTCTCTCTATATCGGCATGCTTTCTACACCACCATAGAGTTGCATCATCGGTGAGGTAGAGAGAAGCGGTCCGTACCTTTGACGCCTCATCATTTAGGGCCATTGCCTCGAAATACCTCTCCATATGCCATAAAAAGTTGTCGATTTCCCGTGCATCTCTCTTCCCAGGGAATGGCTGGGGATTTGGCACCTCCATCCTAGGCACTTCTCGTGAGGTAGTAGCTCCCCCGGCCACCGCCCTCTTACATAAAGCCCAATCCTCATGTACCTCAGCAACACAAGCTTTTATCTTGGCCAACGCCTCCCGCATTTGATCCTTGAAGGTGGAAATGTCCTTCCACACATGAGCCTTAAAGGATGCAAACTCCTCCTATTGGTCATATGCTATGGTGTTGAGAGTACTCAATAGGGACTCCTTGAGCTCTCCTTCGAGCTCCTCCCCACTTTGCTCTACAACATTAAGGTGTCCCTTCACCTCGGCTATTGCTAGCTCCACCCGAGCTAAGTGAGACTCCATAGCACAACCAACATCTACGGACTTGTCTTTGCTCCACTTTTCCTTCCCAGTGTTGGGGTTTCCCGCCCTTCCATAGTTCTGCTCACATGTTGCAATGTCGTGTACCTCTGAAATATCACACCCCATTCACATAGAACTGGACCGGTGACAGGGTTAACTCCGGTTAACCCAAACCTGCCAGGATCATCTGATACAGTACCCAACCACAGCATACACACAACTAAGATAATGTTCAACAGTTCAGCGGAAGACTTAATTTACCTGTAAATATCCCCAATATACTTGATACCCAAATTATAGTACAAAGATAAATACATTTGGGCCCGCAGACATGATATTTATACAAAAAGAATAACATTTCACGTATCAAGTACACAAAAGGGATCATCAAAAGAATAAAACAGTAACCCTGTATGGAGTCACTGCTATGGTCCCACAGCACAACCCTCGCACGTGCAATCCGTGTCGTGCTCATAGTCCTCGGGGACCCACTAATCCTCTTCAGGGAATTCAACTGTGGGGCCCGACTCTTAATCTTCAGGCTGGTGACCTACAAAATCATCTAAAAGAGGTGTACACGTGGGATGAGCTCACTAGCTCAGTAAGTGAAAAGAAGGACCACACAACAGTCCACACAACAATCACAACCATATGCACTATATGCTATGCAATTCATTTTAAATCACATCCACCTAAACAACATTACTAAGTCTTTTGTTTAGTGCTACTACAACCACAGTGCGCGTATACTCCGGGTACGAGCCACGAACTCCATCACGTGATACGCCCATAGGACTATCGGAGAAGGCCCACTGTGAGTACTCGGAAAAGTAAGGCATGCTGACTACCGGCTCTCAACATAAAAGTAAATGATAGAAAATAAAGGTGCTGACTCCAATAATTTAAAAGCAGTACAATTGGCCCTCTTGAATATACCACTGAGGTTGCCGACTGTCCTAATGACCCACCGGGCGTATGTCTAACCACCATAGTGACCCGACAACCGCAACCACTGCTTCTCCCCAAATGGTAACCCAACACCTCAACCCCTATTAGGAAGGGTCGTAGCACGGGAAGATGATAATCCTAAACCGCATGCTCCTATATGACATAGTACGATTACATAGTGTCACCACGTCCCATTCCACGGGCCACCAATGCACTCGTTTCTAAGCCGACCACGGAATCTAGTCTAATAATGCATCATGCACAATGATCCCATCATTCATCACATAAGCACATCATCATTTGACATTGAGAAAGTAAACACAACACACATGTGATAATAATATGAGGATGGCTAAACTACATATAATTTGCATGATGACATGGCTAGTCTAGATACATTTGAATGAATACCAAACAAGCCTTAAAATAAGGCCAAATGTCCTCTCCCCACTTACTTGTAGTGTACAAAGACTCACGCCCAGTACGGATGAGATCCGGCGTGAGAAACATAAATTTTGGTGAACCTATCACAAGTGAATGAGGTTAGTATTTTACCACTTTGGGGTCAAAACTAACAAGATTTGATGAAAAAATCATGTTTAGAATCCTAAAAGAAAGTCGCACGTCCGTTTTGGGTCCATTCGGACGAAAAAATCACATTAGGAGCCTCACGGGTGGGTCGGACAGCCCACCTGTCACAGCCCATCGGTCTTCACAGGTGGGTGGGTCGGCCCATCGGTCCTGACCCATCGGTCATGACCAGTGGGCAGGTCGGCCCACCGGTAGGGGCCAACCGGTGGAGGCCAAGGGTCGACTAGGACCGACGGGCAGGTCAGCCCACCAATCTGGGCCCAT
The DNA here is from genome assembly GCF_013358625.1 of Macadamia integrifolia. NCBI lineage: Eukaryota > Viridiplantae > Streptophyta > Magnoliopsida > Proteales > Proteaceae > Macadamia > Macadamia integrifolia. The sequence continues at coordinate 237,843 of NW_024870555.1, read as the reverse complement.
CGGTCTTGACCGACGGGTAGGTCGGCCCATCGATCGGCCCACCGATCAGCCCACCAGTAGGGGCCCGCTGGTTGGTCCCGAGGGCCTGCCCTCTCAGGCAGGTGCCCTCAGGCGGGCTGTTTGGCCCACCGGTCTCAACCCACTTGAGCAGGTGAAAAACTGCCATTTTCCCCGAAATTTTTCCCAACCATTGGGGAATTAAATGGGGCTTTTCCAATCTCATTTTCCACACATTCAATGTCTCATAAGATGATTCTAACCTAGATCTAGGTTAGATTTAAGGAATGGAAGTCATCTTACTTTCTTTGCTCAAGAACTCTTTCAAAAACCCCAAAATCACTTCAAATCACCAATGCTTCTCCAACCTTGTAAACACTTCTTCAAATCCTTCAAAATCAACACATAAACCATCTATTAAACCTTAGATTCATCATCTCAAGGTGGATTTACAAGACCTCAAGAAACTCTACCCAAATCAAGGGGTTTACTTGGGTATGGTGAAAGTTTAAGGAATATAGCCTTCGCTCACCTCTAAACATAGATCTCGTGTTGGAAATCACTCTTCCGGCATCGGAATGGGAAGATCAAACCTTGGCGCTGCTTAAATCCATTTCTTCTTCCTCTTCCTTCCCCTTTCTTCTTCTTTGTTCTCTTTTCTCCCTTCTCTTCTCTCTCCTCTTAAATCTTCTCACCAACCTTCTGTGTAATAAATGAGATATTGAAAAACACAAATAATGCTATTTATACATTCTTAAAATCATTAGTAGCACATGGGTGGGTCACTCAGGTGGGCGGATGCGCCCACCTGTGACTGCCCACCTGAGGGCCGAAAATTGGCCAACAAGTGGGATTTTGGTGGAATTCGACTCTCAGCACAAGGTATATTATACGTATGCGCTTTAGGATATGGCTACATACCAGCTTTATCCATACATGGCCTTATGATATGTGCATGTACACGGCTTGGGTACACCTGTCTCCTCTGGCACTGACTCAGACTTGTCTGGCCAACCGGTGTTCAAAGTCACCCTTGCCATCATGGTCCATAAGGAACCCGCCTTAACCCTCTCCGGTTCGGGTCCTGCATGGTTAAACCGGGTCAACCGTGTAATTAGACCGGGTTTAAAAAGTAGGGTATCACATTTACCCCCCCTTTTCAAAAATTTCGTCCTCGAAATTGGCGTACCTGGTTGTTCAAAAAGATGAGGGTACTTGGTTTGGTTTTCATCCTATTTCTCCCAATATGCTTCTTCAAGTGAATGATTAGCCCATCACACCTTTACGAAGGAAATGGAGCGGTTGCGAAGGGTTTTCACCTTTCGGTCCAAGATTTCAGCTGGCTACTTTGTATAGGTCATATCCGCTTCTAGATATTCTGGTTCCACGGGTAATACATGAGATGGATCATGAACGTATCGCTTCAGCATGGATACATGAAATATGTTTTGGACATTCCCGGGTGAAGGTGGTAGAGCAAGCATGTAGGCTACTGAGCCAACCCGAGCTAAGATCTCAAATGGGCCAATGTATCTCGGGCTCAACTTCCCCCTTTTATGAAATCTTTGCAACCCTTTAGTAGGGGAGATCTTGAGAAACACCTTTTCTCCTGGCTGAAATTCAATGTCTTTCTTGTGGTTGTCTACATAGCTCTTTTGACGAGACTGAGCTGCTTTAATCTGTTCCCGAATAACATCGACCTTGTCACAAGTCATCTGTATCATTTCAGGTCCTAACATTCGGCGTTCGCCTACCTCATTCCAATACAGAGGAGTTCTGCACTTCCTACCATATAATGCCTCATACAGAGCCATACCAATTGTAGCTTGGTAATTGTTGTTATAGGCAAACTCCATAAGGGGTATATATTCTTTCCAACTACCATACATTTCCATTACACACGCCCTGAGCATGTCTTCTAATATCTGTATGGTTCACTCTGACTGACCATCAGTCTGTGGGTGGAAAGCAGTACTCAAATTCAATTGTGATCCCAAGGTATGTTGGAAGCTTTTCTAAAATCTGGAAGTGAACCTTGGGTCCCTATCTGACACAATGCTCACTGGCACTCCATGCAAGCGCACTATGTTATCCATATAAAGTTGTGCTAACTTGACCATAGAGAACTTGGTCATGATGGGAATGAAAGGAGCAGTCTTAGTAAGCCGATCAACTATCACCCATATCGCATCCATCCCCTTAGGTGTGCATGGTAGTCTGGTGACGAAATCCATTGTAATCCTATCCCACTTCCAGTCTGGTACTAGGAGTGGTTGAAGAGTACCATAAGGTCGATGCCTCTCAGCTTTTACCTTTTGACATGTAAGATAAGTCGCCATATACAGGGCTATTGTGATTCTCATGCTAGGCCACCAGTAATTTTGTTTAAGGTCTTTATGCATCTTTGTACTTCCTGGGTGGAGTGAGTACTCGGAGCTGTGTGCTTCCTGCACTATCTTGTCTTGCATATCCAAATCATCGGGCACACACAATCTTCCTCAAAACAATAATGCCCCATCGCTGGCTAAAACAAAATCAGGGTCATTCATTGCCTGATCTTGAATCTTAACTCTGATCCGCTGCAATTCAGGATCCAAAGGTTGTTTCATTATCACCTCTTGCCTAATAGACGGATGCACCTATAGATCCGCCAGTGATACAGTCAACCATTTAAGGTTTTCTAGTTGATGTTCAAGCTCTAAGGTTGCTCCTTCATATAAAAGGGTTTCATCCATTAGCATCGCTTCTTATACGAGTGGTGGGCTGACTGCTAAGTATAAGAGTGACACAGTCTGTGCCTTCCAACTCAACACATCTGCCACTACATTAGCCTTACCGGGATGATACTGGATGTCGCAGTCATAATCCTTCATTAGCTCAAGCCATCTCCTCTGCCTCATGTTCCAATCTTTCTGGGTGAAAAAGTACTTAAGGCTTTTGTGATCACTGTATATCTCGCACTTCTCCCCATACAAATAATGTCGCCAAATCTTTAGGGAAAAAATGACTGTGGCTATTTCCAAGTCATGAGTGGGGTAGTTCTTCTCATATTCCTTTAGTTGTTGGCTATCACCTTACCGTGTTGCATGAGAAACAACCCCACCTTAGAAGTGTCAGTATAGACTGTCATTCCACTTGTGCCTTCGGGGATGGTCAACATAGGGGCCGACACCAATCTTTTCTTCAATTCCTGAAAACTCTTCTCACATTCCTCTACCCATTCAAATTTCACATCCTTTTTTGTTAACTTAGTCATTGGTGCTGAGATCCGAGCAAAATTCTCAATGAAGCGCCAGTAGTACCCCACCAAACCTAAGAAACTTCTAATTTCAGTGACATTCTTAGGGCTTTCCCATTCTACTACTGCTTTCACCTTATCAGGATCCACCTCGATTCCGGCCTCAGACACTACGTATCCCAGGAATCCAACTTGCTCAAGCCAAAATTCACATTTGCTGTATTTGGCAAACAATTGTTGTTCTCTCAACCTCTGTAACACCATTCTTAAACATTGAGTGTGCTCCTCTTCTGTCTTAGAGTAGATCAAGATTTCATCAATAAAAATAATTACCTATTTGTCGAGGACATCGTGAAATACTCGATTCATTAAATCCATGAATGCTGCCGGTGCATTGGTTAACCCAAAAGATAACACTAGGAACTCATAGTGACCATACCGAGTCCTGAATGCTGTCTTGGGTATGTCGCCGCTCTTTATCTTGAGCTGATAATAGCCTGATCTAAGGTCTATCTTTGAAAATACCCTTGCACCCTGCAGTTGGTCAAACAAATCATCAATGCGTGGCAATGGATACCAGTTCTTAATGGTTAGCTTATTCAATTCCCGATAATCAATGCACATACGCAGGCTGCCATCCTTCTTCTTGACAAACAATACTGGGGCACCTCAAGGTGAAACACTTGGGCGAATAAACCCCTTCTCCAACAGTTCTTGCAACTGCATCTGCAACTCCTTCAATTCGGCTGGTGCCATCCTGTATGGAGCTTTAGACAATGGAGCTGCTCCAGGAAACAAGTCTATGGCAAACTCCAACTCTCTATTAGGCGGTAAATGCATCAGATCATCTGAAAAGACGTCGAGAAATTCTTTAACCACCTTTACCTCTTCTAGAGGTGTAACCCTTGCATCAACATCAAGTACCGATGCTAAGTAACCCTGACATCCACTTTCCAACAATTTTACCGCTTGAAGGGCAGAGACGAGGACCTTTCTTGCCCGTTTCATTTTATCTGCTCAGTATACCAATTCTTTTCCTTCATCATCTGTCACCCTAATTAATTTTTCAGCACACATCACATTAGCTCGATGCGCCGATAACCAATCCATGCCCAGTATAACATCAAAATTCTGCATATTGAATTTAATGAGTTGTGCATCCAATTTCTTCCCATTGATTTCCACTGGGCACGGCCCATACACCTCCTTCAACTGTGTAACTTTACCAGTAGGCATACTAACAACCATCCCATGATCTAGTGTCCTGGGTGACATACCCAGTTTCTCAGCAAATCTCTTAGATATGAATGAATGTGTAGCTCCTGAATCAAATAAGACATAGGCTGGTATCCCCGATATAGGTAGGACACCTAGTGTAACAACACATATAAGTACAGCAAGTCATCAATATTTAACATAAGGAAATTATTAAATTTAAAATGTACCTGCTACCACTTCCGTGCTGGCCTCAGCTTCCTCAGCTGATAGGGCATACATCCTTCCCTGCGGTTGATTTCCCCGAGTTAAGGGAGGTCGGTATGCAAAGGGCTGACTGGAGGGTAAGGCTGGTCTGACCCGACAGTCTTTAGCATAGTGCCCATAGGAATGGCAATTAAAGCAACGGATCTATGATGCTGAAACTGGGGCGGGGCCCCTCTGCACTTGAACCACTGTAGGTGGAGGTAGGGGCGGCCTTGGGACTGTAGGCGCCATACTAGTGTTTGGGTGGAAAGATGTGGAGCCTGAACCACCAGCTGGTCGAGGAGGGTAGCCAGATGGCCTATAGGGCTGTCTATATGTAGGCCCAGAACTATACGACCCATGATATACCTTGGAGGAGTTGCCCATGTCCGAAAATGGGTTTGTTCTCTTCCACAAACCAGGTGTGAGGGATTGTTCTCCCTTCTGCTTATCTTCTATGGTCTTAGCTTTCTGCATAATCTGGCCATAGTTTGTCAAATCTAAGACCTCAAGTACTGACCCAATGGATGCCTTTAAGCCCTTCAGAAATCTTGCAGCCTTTTCTTCAGCTGTCCTCATATGCCTAGGGGAAAATGGAACAAGCTTTCAAACTGCTGCTGATACTCAAGGATAGTCTTACTCCCTTGAGTTAAGGCCATAAATTATGTCTCTTTACGGTCTCTGAAGCTACGTGGGTAATGATTGGCTAAGAACAACTCCTTGAACTGTTCCCAGGTGGGTTCCAGATGTGCGGCCAACAATATGGGCTTAGAGGCTTGCCACCAAGAGTTGGCCTCCTTCTTGAGTTACATCCCTGCACATATAAGTTTCTGTGCCTCAGTGCACTCAATCACCTCAAATATCTTCTCCAGCTCTTGGATTCACTGGTCCAGCTCTAGATGATCACTTCCCACCTTAGAGAATACAGGTGGCAAGTTCCTCTTGAATGACTCCACTACCCTTGACGTATTATTCATCGTCGGGTAATTGGGTGCATACGCCGGATAGTAAGGGTATGGAGGGGGCACCACATACGGAGGAACGCTAAAAGGCGGAATTGGAGGTGTACCTCCCACTTGTGGCCCCGTATCAGACCCTACAGGTGGGTCCTATGGAATAAGTATCCAGGGAGGTTGACCTATTTGAGAAAGGTCTAACTGTTGCTGTATAACAGCCATAAATGCTTGCTGCTGCTGAAGCATTTGTTGCCGGAAAGCCTGTTGTGACTGCTGAATTATGGTAGCAACATCACCCGGAGTGATGACCAGTGGGGGGTCCAAAAATGTAGTCACAGGTGGGTCCCCTTGTGCCAGACCCTGACCAAAGGTTTTTGGAGGTTGTGGGAGTGGGGTTTGCCCCACAGAGCGGGACCTTCTAGGATTCGGTGGTCGACCGACCGAATGAGGACCACGGAAGGTACCTCGTGCATTGCTACCGGATCTAGTACGTACCATCGTATCCTTGCACCTGGAACATACCATACACAACATTGGTTAAGCACCCTAGAATATATATCGGCACATAATCATATGCCAACACATAGGGTATTATAGTGTATGTGCAACTAGCCATAGCTTAATCCCGAAAATACAGTGCTAGTGCTTCAACAAGTAGTACGGTGGTCCCACTCGACAATATGGTGCTAGCCACACACCCTCCCCTTTTTTTTTTTTCATAGGTATATTATTATTATAATAATAATAATAATAGTACCCCCACCCCTTTTTTTTTCAAGTTTTCTCCCAACTGGCGGGCTGCCACCGGCGGGCAACTCGGGTCGGCCCGCTGGTCTGACCCGAGGCGGAACATGAACAGGGCTTTTAAGCCCTGTTTCATATGTTTTTCTCCCATTTCTTCCCCCCTCTCTCTCTTAGGTGATTTTTGAGAGTTCCTTGATGCTTCCACTCGCGATCTCACTCAATGATCCTGCTGATTTTGGGAAGATTCAACTCCTCTACTCTCAAGTAAGTCTCTTTCCCCTTTTTCTTCTTAGAACGTGTACTTTGGGGGTAGAATCCATGTGTAGTCCTCAATCTTGATTTTTTTTCCGTGTTTCTTTCCATAGAACAATGATTCCATGAGAATGTGATGTTTTCTTTGTGATTTATTTCTAGTTTTAGGCTGTACTTCTCAATTTATGAGAGAAAACCCAACCGTGCCCTAACCTTCTCTAATTTGGGGCTTTCTTCTATCTCTACCCTTTTCTCCCCAACTAACGACTCAAATGAGTTTCCTTATGCTTGGTTTGCACTTAAAATGTTGGAGAGATCATGGAAAGTCATGTATGCTTGAAATCCCATCTCTCTCCATGAAAATCCATCTCTTTTGTGTTGGGTTTCTTTGATTCTCTTTCCACCACTTCATACTTGTGGATTCCTTGCACCTCAATGTCATTATAGAAGATGTCTTGGCATATTCTAGATTGTATAACGATGGCATTTTATTCATAGACATGTAAGCTTCAAGCTTTACTCTATTGTGAGACTTTTCATGTTTCTTAGATTGAACTTGCACATTGAGAATTGGGGTTTTTCTATCATTCCTCACTTGCCATGCTTTATATGCCTTTTGTTACATTTCTATTTTGTAATGTGCTAGTGGATATCATGTTTTGGGGCTTCCTCCTATTCATTTCTCCATGATTTATCCACTTCTCTTTCTATCATAATCCACATTATGTATTGTACTTGCTCACCCATCTATTTGTTTCCTTTGTTATTCCTCATCCTTACTTATCATTCTTTCTCCTCTTTTCTTGCCAGGATGTCTTCTCACAAGGGCAAAGAACCCGCATCCTCTTCCACTCGGCATAAGACCACCACTTCCAAATGGAAGAGTGCAGGGACTAGTTCCCCAGCCCCTCACCCAAGGTGACCCGAACAGGCCCCTATCGATCCTTCAGATTATGATGAGGGACTCTTCCGAAGTTCAGAGGTAGCAACCAACTGGCAGACCTTCCTAAAGAGGTCTGTGATGATGGAGAAGACTGTGGTAGTCAGCGAATTCCACAAGGTTGAGCTTTATGAGAGGTTCACCACACTGGGTTGGCAGTCTATCCTCAACATAGACCGTTCGTGCTATGAGCAACTAGTTCATAGATTCTACTGCAACTTGGAGGTCTCTTACCAGTATGGAGAGTATGCGATAACTAGCATGGTGAAGGGGGTGGACATTCACCTGATTGTGGACACCCTGGCTAGCATTTTGGGTATCTCTTCGGTTGGGCAGCATTTCTACAGTCCTCCAAGGAGTAAGTCCGTGGGCCCATCCTTGAGTTTGGAGATGCAGGACCATATCTACGAGACCATCTGTGGCAGTAGGGAGCGTCTGGATTCCGAGATGTCATTTTACCCAGAGGTTCATGTGTTTGCCCATTTGGTCCAGTTCAATTTGCTCCCCAGAGGGGGTCACCAGAACTAGGTAGGCTTCATGGCAGCCTACTTAGCCTTCTGCATTTATAAGGCCTTAGAGGGAGGTGCCGAGCACTTATGCTTGCCTTACGTCATCCTCAAGACTATGGAGCACCATACCTCACACCCCGAGAACGGAGGGTTTCCATATGGTAGGATCCTCACTAGGATCTTTGAGTTCTTTAGGGTGGACCTGAGTAGTGAGGAGGGGAAGACTCCAGCAAATAACTTTGATAGGGGAAATCTATTGAGGATGGGTCTCCACACTCTCATGGATGTACCTCAGAGAGTAGGAGCTCAAAGAGGCAGGGATAGGAGGAATGCCCATAGGGAGGATGTTCCCATGGAGGAGGAGGCCAGTGAGGAGGATGAGGATTATATTCCTTAGTGCGAGGAGGAGCCTCTTGACTCGAGAGTTGCTAATCCTGGCTTCACGAGGGCTGCAGGCCCACAGCATAGAGCCCCACCACCTGAGAGTGGCGCATATGATTTTGAGGGCATGATGTCTGCTATGAGGGACTTGAAAGACGGGCAAGATCAGCTGCTAAGAAGACTGGATGAGAGTGCTTCTAGAGAGAAAAACATCCTAGAGAGGTAGGCTACCTTAGAGAGTTCCTTCCTCAGATTGGTCGAGGACTTGGATACAACGGCCAATGCCATTTCAGCAGATTTTTCCCGACTTCAGAGGGATGTACAGCTGGTGAACTCAAGATTTGACTACAACGACCGTTGACTCAATGTTAGCTCGAGACCTCGGAGGGATGGAGTAATAGTATTGGACGATGACGAGGATCTCTGAGGACTTAGCTCGCCTGTCTACACCAGCTTCTCACTTATTTCCATGTTGTTAATCTTATTATACATTTCTTTCTTTTCTCATTCTTTGTACTTTCTCTGTAATTGGACTTACTTGTGGGGTGGTATATTTTGTTGGTGGCCTGTGCTAGTTTTGTGTGTTTGATAACTTATCGTAGTTTAGTTGTGGTGTCATTGGTTATTTATGCTCAGTGATATATGTATATGTTGTCTATCAGGTGTCTGTGTGTGAAAATTTTTGAAAATCTTGTATTTATTTGTATATGTTGTCTATCACATGTATTTATCTCATGCACGCCATGAATACAATAACTAAATGCAACCATTTTTTTTTTTAACTCTTTAAAGTTTTTTCATTTGCCCAATCCCATTTCCTATTATAAATTTTGTGGGGTCTATATGGTATGCTGTGAGTGAATAGAGCATCACGCTCTGATACCACCGTTGTCACACCCCGTTCACACAGAACCGGACAGGTGACAGGGTTAACTCCGGTAAACCCAAACCTGCCAGGATCATCTGATACAGTACCCAACCACAACATACACACAACTAATATAATGTTCACCAGTTCAGCGGAAGACTTAATTTACCTGTAAATATCCCCAATATACTTGATACCCAAATTATAGTACATAGATAAATACATGTGGGCCCACAGGCATGATAGTTACACAAAAAGAATAACAATTCACGTATCAAGTACACAAAAGGGATCATCAAAAGAATAAAGCAGTAACCCTGTATGGAGTCACTGTTGTGGTCCCACAGCACAGCCCTCGCACGTGTAATCCGTGCCGTGCTCATAGTCCTCGGGGACCCACCAATCCTCTTCAGGGAATTCAACTGTGGGGCCAAACCCTTGATCTTCAGGCTGGTGACCTGCAAAATCATCTAAAAGAGGTGTACACGTGGGATGAGCTCACTAGCTCAGTAAGTGAAAAGAAGGACCACACAATAGTCCACACAACAATCACAACCATATGCACTATATGCTATGCAATTTATTTTAAATCACATCCACCTAAACAACATTACTAAGTCTTTGGTTTAGTGCTACTACAACCACACTGTGCGTATACTCCAGGTACGAGTAACAAACTCCATCCCGCGATACGCCCATAGGGCTGTCGGAGAAGGCTCACCGTGGGTACTAGGAAAATTAAGGCATGCCGACTACCGGCTCTCAATATAAAAGTAAATGACATAAAATAAAGGTGCTGACTCCAGCAATTTAAAAGCAGTATGATTGGCCCTCTTGAATATACCACCGAGGTTGCCGACTGTCCTAATGACCCACCGGGCATATGTCTAACTGCCACAGTGACCCGACAACCGTGACCACTGCTTCCCCCCAAATGGTAACCCAACACCTCAACCCCTGTTGGGAAGGGTCGTAGCATTGGAAGATGACAATCTTAAACCGCATGCTCCTATATGACATAGTACGATTACATAGTGCCACCGCGTCCCATTCCACAGGCCACCAATGAACTCATTTCCAAGCCGACTACGACATCTAGTCTAATAATGCATCATGCACAATGATCCCATCATTCATCACATAAGCACATCATCATTTGATATTGAGAAAGTAAACACAACACACATGTCATAATAATATGAGGATGGTTAAACTACATATAATTTGCATGATGACATGGCTAGTATAGATACATTTGAATGAATATCAACAAGCCTTAAAATAAGGCCAAACATCCTCTCCCCACTTACTTGTAGTGTACAAAGACTCACGCCCGGTACGGATGAGATCCGGCACGAGAAAGGTAAATTTTAGTGAACCTATCACAAGTGAATGGGGTTAGCATTTTACCACTTTGGGGTAAAAAATAACAAGATTTGATACACAAAATCATGTTTAGAATCCTAAAAGAAGGTCGCACGTCCATTTTGGCATTCGAACGAAAAAATCACGTTGGGAGCCTCTTGGGTGGGTCGGACAGCCCACCTGTCACAACCCACCAGTCTTCACAGGTGGGTGGGTTGGCCCACCGGTCCTGACCCACTGGTCATGACCGATGGAGGCCGAGGGTCGACTAGGACCGGTGGCCAGGTCAGCCCGTCGATCGGCCCACCGATCGGCCCATCGGTAGGGGCCCGCCGGTTGGCCCCGAGGGCCTGCCCTCTTAGGCGGTGCCCTCAGGCAAGCCGTTTGGCCCACCTGTCTCAGCCCACCTGAGCGAGCGAAAAACTGCCTTTTTCCCCAAAATTTTTCCCAACCTTTGGGGAATCAAATGGGGCTTTTCCAATCCTATTTTCCACACATTCAAGGTCTCATAAGATGATTCTAACCTAGATCTAGGTTAGATTTAAGGAATGGAAGTCATCTTACCTTATTTGCTCAATAACTCTTTCAAAAACCCCAAAATCACTTCGAATCACCAATGCTTCTCCAACCTTGTAAACACTTCTTCAAATCCTTCAAAATCAACTCATAGACCATCTATTAAACCTTAGATTCATCATCTCAAGGGGGATTTACAAGACCTCAAGAAACTCTACCTAAATCAAGGGTTTTACTTGGGTATGGTGAAAGTTTAAGGAATATAGCATTCGCTCACCTCTAAATGTAGATCTCGTGTTGGAGATCACTCTTCCGACGTCGGAATGGGAAGATCAAACCTTGGCGCCGCTTAAATCCATTTATTCTTCCTCTTCCTTCCCCTTTCTTCTTCTTTGTTCTCTTTTCTCCCTTCTCTTCTCTCTCCTCTTAAATCTTCTCACCAACCTTCCGTGTAATAAATGAGATATTGAAAAACACAAATAATGCTATTTATACATTCTTAAAATCATTAGTAGCACATGGGTGGGTCACTCAGGTGGGCGGATGCGCCCACCTGTGACCGCCCACCTGAGGGTAAAAAATTGGCCAACAAGTGGGATTTTGATGGAATTTGACTCTCGGCATGAGTCTCACTCATGGCATAAGGTATATTATACATATGCGCTTTAGGATACGGCTACATACCAGCTTTATCCATACATGGCCTTATGATATGTGCATGTACATGGCTTGGGTACAACCGTCTCCTCTGGCCTTGACTCGGACTTGTCTGGCCAATAGATGTTCAAAGTCACCTTTGCCATCATGGTTCATAAGGAACCTGCCTTAACCCTCTTTGGTTCGGGTCCTGCATGGTTAAATCAGGTCAACCGTGTAATTAGACCGGGTTTAAAAAGTAGGGTATCACATGAAAGGTTAGACGTAATGCATATCCCATAAGTTTGGTTTCCTTGCAACCGAAGCTCTGATACCACAACTGTCACGGCCTTAGACCTTTCTAAGCAACCGCACCTGCACTTAGTACTCCCACTATCACTAAGTCAGCCTAACCACACTCCTTAAGGGACTTGGGAAGAGAAGAAGTGAACACAAGAGTGAGTTTGGGAAGAATGAACTTGTATTGCACTAAAGAACTCTTAAGTACAAGGCTTGAGAACTCATTTACTTGGTGCCTTGGCTAAATGAGGGCACCTCTATTTACAGTCACTCTTAGTTACAATGAATGGCTAAGATATGTACATGTATCTTACATCCAACGATTGGGGTGGAAACTAGAAGCTTCCCACCTCTTTAGTGGAGAACTCTAGAAACCTCCCTACATAATATTTCCTTATAAAATATCTAAAGTTCCACACTTTGGTAGAAATCTCTAGAAACTGGGCCTTACTAATCCCAATGGCCTAAGTCCATGGGCTTAATGGGCTTGGCCTGTGGGCCTTCAGTGGGCTGTCTGTGGCAGTAGGCTTGCTTTGAGCACTCTAATTTCTTCAAAGTAATGGCGTCGGAGGCACGATCTGGCCAATTAAGGCCAGGAGCGCATCACCGACAAAAGGGACGAGACGACTGATACACACTGTGAGGTGGACCAATCGACCCATCCCAAAGTCCAACTATGAGCTTTTTAACTGCAACAACTTAAATATACGCTATTGGAGCTGGAATTACTGTGGCTGCTGGCACTAGACTTGCACGTCAATGGATCCTCGTTAAGGGTTTTAGATTGTACTCATTCCAATTACCAGACTCGAAGAGCCCGGTATTGTTATTTATTGTCACTACCTCCCCGTGTCAGGATTGGGTAATTTACGTGCCTGCTGCCTTCTTTGGATGTGGTAGCTGTTTCTCAGGCTCTCTCTCTGGAATCGAACCCTAATTATCTGTCACCCGTCACCACCATAGTAGGCCACTATCCTACCATCGAAAGTTGATAGGGCAAAAATTTGAATAATGCGTCATCGGCACAAAGGCAATGCATCCGTCGAGTTATCATGAATCATCAGAGCAACGGGCAGATCCCGTGTTGACCTTTTATTTAATAAATGCATCCCTTCCAAAATTTGGGGTTCGGTGCACATATTAGCTCTAGAATTACTACGATTATCTGAGTAGCAGATACCATCAAACAATCTATAACTGATTTAATGAGCCATTCGCAGTTTCACAGTCTGAATTAGTTCATTTTTACACATGCATGGCTTAATCTTTGGGACAAGCATATGACTACTGGCAGGATCAACCAGGTAACTTTCCTTCTCAACGCCAAAGCACTGTATGAGCCACATCCCCAATTGTGCATTGGGTGATGTTGCTCCATACATTTATGGCAGCTTATCGTTCTTGTGTAACGAGGCACAACCAAAGGATTCAAGAGGACACACACACACATCCACCTTGCCACACAAAATGTCCCGCATCCTAGAGCACAAATAGTGCACGTGCACCACTGACACAAAGAAAGTGGACATATGCATCGTATGCCAAGCCACCTCACACCAACCACAAGGGCAGGCAAGAGGGATGAAATGAGAGTGAAGGGGCAACATCTTTCCATCCAACTAGGTAAGCAACACAGGAATGTGCCACTCACGTGCATTTTGTCCACTACCGACACAATCCAGCACCAAACCTACTACAACGTAATAAGGATTTGGTAGAAGAAAAATCAATAGCCCTGCTAAACACGAAAATCTCAACAATCTACAGGGGTCGAGGGACTCGAGATCTATCACCACCTACAAGCTTGCAACCTACGTTCTCCAGAGACCCGTATTAATGTCGTATTATAACACTTGCGGTAGGAGCCATGCAAACACCTCTGCACCTAGGCACAACTTAGAAACGCGATTCACCAAATAGCAAAGGCCATAAGACCGAGTATGAGAAAGCTCTTGCAAGCAACAAACCCACGAGAATGCAAATTTCTTAAATGAACAAGTGGAGGGGGGAAGGGACATGTGATTTTTCTCCACTGGCAAGCTTGCAACCTATGTTCATCAGAGACCCACATTAATGCGGTATTATAACACTTCCGGCAGGTGGCATGCAAACACCTTTGCACCTAGGCATGACTTAAAAACGCATTTCTCCAAATACCATAAGGCCACAAAACCGAACATGAGAAAACTCTTGCAAGCAACAAACCCACAAGAATGCAATTTTCCTTTTAAAAACAAAAGTGTGGGGGGGGGGGAGGGGGAGGGACTCATGATCTGTCTCTACCTATAAGCTTGCAAACCTATGTTCTCCAGAGACCCACATTAATGTCGCATTATAACACTTGCGGCAGGAGGCATGCAAACACCTCCGCACCTCGGCGCGACTTATAAACGCATTTCTCCAAATACCAAAAATGCCACAAAACCGAGCATGAGAAAACTCTTGCAAGCAACAAACCCATGAGAATGCAATTTTCTTTTTAAAAACAAAAGTGGGGGGGGGGAGGGGGAGGGGGAGGGACTCGTGATCTGTCTCCACCTGCAAGCTTGCAAACCTATGTTCTCCAGAGACCCATGTTAATTTTGCATTATAACACTTGCGGCATGAGGCATGCAAACACCACCGCACCTAGGCACGACTTAGAAATGCATTCCTCCAAATACCAAAGGCCACAAAACCGAGCTTGAAAAAACTCTTGCAAGCAACATACCCACGAGAATGGAAATTTTTTTAAAAAGCAAGGAGGGGGGAGGGACTCATGATCTACCACCACCTGCAAGCTTGCAACCTATGTTCTCCAGAGACCCACGTTAATGTCGTATTATAACACTTGCCGCAAAAAGGCATGTAAGCACCTCCAAACCTAGGCACGACTTAGAAACGCACTTCTTCAAATAGCATAGGCCACAAAACCGACCATGAAAAAATCCTTGCAAGCAGCAAACCCACGATGGTGCAATTTAAAAAAACAAAAAACAATGGGATGGGGGGGAGGGACCAACCAAATATTTATTGTGCATATTGACTTGACCAATGATTCCGTCAAATGTAGACAACACCCCACCCCTTGCACCATGACCTACATATGATGACATGCCAAAGAGCAAAGAGGGGTGGAAATACGTGACTATGACCACGCTCACAAAAAGTGGCACTAGCACAACAACACATGGCAGGAACCAAAGCACGTCAAACTGCCACGGTGCCTAGATGGGATTAATCAATGGGGCCAACACGTCATTTTCATGTTTTTCACATGCCATGACTCCCTTGGGCATACTGTACAAAAACTAGAAAAAGTGGCAGTAAGCTGCGATGAGGGTGTAGGTGCAGTGTGCAGGCAGCCATGCAAACCCACCAGCATGCATTGGCTGGCCAAGGTGCAAAACAAGGGGCTAATCATCCGGACCATCATGCCATGTTGCTGTCCTTCACATGCCATGCAACTCTTGGGCATGCTATGTGGCTACCGACGTATGTGGTAGCAGCTATGTAGGGAGCCACGTAGGCCCAGCAGCACTCCATGGCAAGCCATAGCGCACATCAAAGGCAATCATCAGAACCAACGTGGCTTGATGGTGATTTTCACATGCCTAGCCTATCTTGGGCATGCCATGCAGCTACGGGGGCATCTGGCAGTAGCTGTGGGGGCTTGGTAGCATAAGGCAGGAACCCTTGCACACCCAACAGCCCAGGGTGGCAAGCAACGGTGTGCGGTAGAGGGGCTGAACATCGGGACGCATTGGCCATTTACTTGTTTTCAAATGCCATGCCTCTCTAGAAACTACTGTACAGCTATGGACACATGTGTCAGCAACTATGGGGGCATGGCAGCAGTAGGTAGGGAGCCATGGGCACCCAGCAGCACACGGTTGTAGGCAGTGGTGTGCGGCAGATGGGCTGACCATCTAAACAGATGAACCATGTACTTGTTTTCACATACATTCCAAGCCTTTGTTGGGCTTTATTTGTAGCTACAAGCATAGGAGGAAATAGCTGTCGAGGCATAGTGGTATATATTAGGCAACCACGAGGGCAAAGCAGCATGCCGTGGCAGGCGCAACGCACACTAAGGGCCAAATCTTCGAATTTGACATACTGTGAAGGTGTTTTGCATAGGGGATGCCACTCTTGGGCATGCTGTATAGCGACAGACGTATGTGGTGGAAGATGTAGAGGCACTGCAGTGCAAGGCAGGCAGCCATGTGCGCCCAGTAGCACACAATGGCAAGCAACTGTGTGCGGCAAAGGGGATGACTATCGGGACGGACGCGCCATGTACATGTTTTCACAAGCCACACCTTCCTTGGAAATGTGGTGCATCGATGGGCACATGTGGTAGTAGAAGTGGGTGCGTGGTAGCGCATGGTAGGCATCCATGTGCACCCAGCAGCCCACGATGGCAGGCAACTCTGTGCGGCAGAAGGGGGAGGCTTTGTATGATAGAAGGGCTGACTATTCATAAGCACGTGCACCTTCGTTGGGCATGCTGTTCCATGACTGGCACACATTACAGCAGCTATGGGCTCATGGCACGTAAGGTAGGCAGCCATACGCGTCCAACCGCATGTAGTGGCAGGCCTCGGCGCACACCAAGGGCCAACTCATCGAAACTCACATGCCATTTCACTTTTTTTCCCATGCCATGGGTCTTTTGGGTTTGCCTACCATGCCCGCTTATTGTCTGCTGACCCTCTATGCAGCCCATCAAAAACCACCCGGGGAGTGGCACCCCCCTCCCTCAAGGTACCTCTTATGCTCTTTGCCCCTTTCTAGAAGGAGACATGACCCCCCCCCAAATATACAGGTCTATATTTTGAGCTTCAAATATCCAAATCAAATGAAACTTGGTGTGAAATTAAGGAAAAATCCAAAGATTCTTTTCATATAAAAATCATAGTTTTCTGATAGATATTTATTTTTTTATTAATTTTTTAATACTAAAAAACATATTAAATTTAAAAAACTATGAAAAATCCATTTTAATGTATTTTTCTGAAAACTAAATTTTGGATGTCTTCCAAAGGTTGATAGAATGTTCTGAAAAAATATTAGACAATTCCAGTGTATTTTGATATTTTTTTAAATTTTTTGATTGAAACATTATGAAAAATACCCAAATAAATGGAAATGCGGGGTTTAAGTGAAAATGATTGTACTTTGGGTGCCAAATAGCCAATTACAAGGCTTTTCTAACCCAAAGGGATGTTTTGCGCAACATGATTTAATGACCCAAACTATGTTGTGCGGGCACGGCCTTGGCGTGTACAGCAGTCGGTGCCTCGTGTGCAGCCGAAGGCCGCAAAGGAGCCTCTATTGCATGGGCCATGGGGACCATGGCAGCACCCATGTGTGAGCCATGTGTGTGCAGCTATATGCACGGTGGAATGTAGACATGGGCACGAAGGTGCAGCAATGCGTGCAACCTTGTGCGGGCCATGTGCTAAAATGCCCGTGGTAACCAAGAGGAGATGGTTGCCACCTTCAAGGCTCAAGTACACGGCATCCATGTGCAAAGGGTAGAATCCTTTGCAGATGACTTAAATATGCGATGGGGTATTGTAAGTGGCAGAGTGGCCTTGCTGCCACGATCCACTGAGATTTGGCCCCGTGTCGCATCGATTCGTCCCCTCGTCTTTTTCCCCTTTTCTTTCCCCCCATACCCTCCTGAGGCTAGGATTGTCCATGCGTGGCCCCAGGTATGCCCCTAAGTGTTAACTGCCCTAACGGTTGCCGAGTATGGTTATGCGTGTTGCCCAAGTGAAGTGTGCCTATGTGTGCACATTGAGTGCCACTAAGTGTACACGTTGTCACGACCTGCCCAACAAAGGCCCATGGACTTAGTCCTTTGGGCTAAGTAAGGTTCTAGTTCTAGAGTTTTCTACAAAGGTGTAGCAACTCTAGATAATTTTATTGTAGATATTTCTAGAAGATATTTATAGGAGGTATTTTGGGAGGGATTTCTAGAGTTCTCCACTAAGGAGGTGGGAAGCTTCTAGTTTCCTCCCCGACTGTTGGATGGAGGATGTTTGTAACTATCTTAGCCATCCATTGTAACTTGGGGTGCCTACAAATAGGTGTTGCCTCATTTAGCAAAGACACTCACCAAGGACCAACCAAGAGTGTTCAACCGAGCAAGTGAGTTCTCAGGCCTTGTACTCAAGAGCTCTCTAGTGCAATACAAGTTCATTCTTCTCAAACTCACTCTTGTGTTCACATCTTCTCTTCCCAAGTCCCTTATGGAGGGTGGTTAGGCTGACTTAATGCTAGTGGGAGTGCTAAGAGCCGGTGCGGTCTCTTAGAAAGGTCTAAGGCCATGACAGTTGTGGGGTCAGAGCTTCAATTGTGAGGGAGCCAAGCTTGTGGGATAGGAGACAGGCGAGCTAAAACTGTGGAATAGAGATCAACACCTACACAAGTAAGCAATGAAGGAGCGAAGGCAAGTCCGTCGACTTTGGCATCGCTATGGGGCCTCTCTTAGCTCGAGGGGAGCAAGTATTGGCCGAGGTAAAGTGGTGCCTAAATGTCATGGAGCAAAGTGGGGAGGAGCTCAAAGGCCATGTGGAAAAGTGGGGAGGAGCTTGATGGCCAGATGGGGGAGCTCAAGGGGTCCTTACAAGGTGCTCTCAACACTATAGTAAGTAACCAAGAGGAGATGGTTGCCACCTTTAAAGGTCAAGTATGTAAAGGAGTTGGATAAGGTGGAAGCTCATATTGGAGAAGAAGTATAGGAAGGGTAGGAGGATAGTGGCGAGGGAAGCCACTCCCTTTCATGACATGTCTAAAGGAGAGGCACTAAGGCACAAGCGTGATAAGAGGAATCGGTTCAAGCCTAGAGACAAGTGATTCCGATGCAATGAGCTACATTGGTTTAGGGATTGCCCCAGGAGGAAAGATCTTAGTGCCCTATTGGAGGAAGAGGGCCAAGAGGAAGAGCCACCTTGCATGGGGTCCCCAATGTAGCATGGTGCCACCAGGGCCGATATAGGGGTCAAGGCCCTTAACTCTCAAAAGGGGTTGATGTGTGCAAAAGTGTGCATCAATGGGAAGCCGACATAGGCAAAGGTAAATATAGGAGCCACACACAACCTTGCCTTGATGAAGGAGGCAAAGGAACTCTGGCCAAGGGTGTCCTAAGGCTATCAACTCTAAAGAATGCCCCATACGTAATGTTGCTCAAGGGGTCGAGATGAAACTTGGGACTAAAGGAGTTCTCCAACACCATCCAGGGGCTAGGTGCTTACTTACCCCTGGACAGGAGGGCAAGACAAGGAGAATTTGGGAGCAAGCCATCCATGCCAAGAAAGAGGAAGATGCAAACGAGAGAATGGAGACAACCAGATGATGTTGTAGGAGGCTCAAGTTATGTGACTACAACAATAACCCCAATAGGCGTTACTCCTCGCGAGAGGGAGGCTAATTTGGATGTTGATCCAATCATCCAGAGACACAAACTATCTCCTTACGTGGAGTATTTAGTCAAGTGGAAGGGGCGACCAGAGAGCGAGACAAGATGGGAGACAACTGGCATGCTGAGACGACTCATGAATAAAAGTACCACAAGGAGGTCACGATGAGGGTGTCGTAGATTTAGGTGGGGGAGAGTGTCATGACCTGCTCAACATAGGCCCACGGGCCTAGCTCACCAAGCCCATGGACTTAAGCTGTTGGGCTAAGTAAGGTCCAAGTTCTAGAGTTTTCTATAAAGGTGTAGTAATAATAGATATTTTATTGTAGATATTTGTAGAAGATATTCACAGGATATATTCTGGGAGAGATTTCTAGAGCTCCGCTAAGGAGGTGGGAAGCTTCTAGTTTCCTCCCCAACAGTTGGATGGAGGACATTTGTAAATATCTTAGCCATCCATTTTAACTTGGGGTAGGTGTTGCCTCATTTGGCAAAGGCACTCACCAAGGAACAACCAAGAGTGTTCAACCAAGCAAGTGAGTTCTCAAGCCTTGTACTCAAGAGTTCTCTAGTGCTATACAAGTTCATTCTTCTCAAACTCACTCTTGTGTTCACTTCGTCTCTTCCCTAGTCCCTTAAGGAGGGTGGTTACGCTGACTTAGTGCTAACAGAAGTGCTAAGTGCCAGTACGGTTGCTTGGAAAGGTCTAAAGCAGTGACAACGTGCTCTTGAATGGCCCAAGTGTGTGCCTATGCTTGCCCCCAAGTGTTTACTATGCGTGCCCACGTGTACACAGTGAATGGCCGCACAACACCCCAAGTGTTGACTACATGTGCACAATGAATGGCCCAAGTGTTGCCTAACTGTGCCCATGCATGCCCACAATTGTTGCCTAAGTGTGCACCCAAGTGTGCCTATGCATGCTCTTGAATGCCCCAAGTGTCGCCTTAAATGTGCCTATACATGCCCGCAAGTGTTGAATAAGTGTCTACGCGTCAACCCAAGTGTAGCCCAAGTGTAGCCTAATTGTGCTCTTGAATGCCGCATGTGTGCACATATATGTGCCCATGACAATGCTTACGCGTGCCCCACTAAGGGTGCCTAAGTGCATATGAAGGTAGTGCACAAGGCGGCAGTACCGCACGCAGGGCCGCCCAATGTGCGTGTATGGTGGCAAGCATGGCTGCACTACCGCGTGAAAGGCAGCTGGCATGGACGCACAAGGTGTAGGCATCGCTTGCACTAGCACACGCAAGGCTGCTGGCATCGAGGCAGGCTACTGCGCACATGGATGCGGGCGTGGCTGCAATACCGCGCACATGGATACGGGCCTGGCTGCAATACCGCACACATAGTTGCACGCAACCTCACGTAAGGGTGCAGCTACTGCACGCACATGGCTGGGCGCAAGGGTGCACACCACGCGTAAGGTGGCAGGCAACAACGCACATTGCTGCGGGAAAGGGTGCTCAACCGCACGCAGGGTGGTAGGCATGGCTGCACATGGCTACGGGCAATGGTGCATGCAGTGCACGCTGGGCTGCTGCCCATGCCGTACTTCCATGCACATGGCTGCGACCACGACTGCACAAGCCTCGCACATGGTTTTACGTGTGGCCGCACATGCCGCGCGAAAGTTGGCTAGTATGGCGCACATGACACGCAGATGGTTGCACAGCCGTGCCAAAGGTTACGTTCCACGCCGCACATGCCTCGCGTTTGGCTGCACTAACGGGTGCAAGGTTGCTGGCATGGCCGCACATGCTGCGCCCCTGGCTGCCCTACCACTTGCAAGGTTGCGTGCGTTGCTCCACACCGCCCCCAGGTCGCATGCATGACTGCATGTGCCACGTCCATCGCTGCCTCGCCGTGCGCTTGGTTTTGAGATTTTCCGGAAGTGCCACGCATGAGGTTGCAGGCACGGCTGCACCACCCCGCGTAAGGTTACGCGTAAGTTCGCTGGCATGGCCTCCCATGCGTCGATCATGATGGCTAGGATGGCCGCACATGCCATGGGCATTTCAGCACATGGCGCGTGTAAGGTTGCATGCATTGCTACACCTTTGTGCCCACGTCTGCAGTCCATTGTGCACATAGCCGCACACACATGGCTCACACATTAGTGCTACCGTGGTCCCCATGGCCAATGCAATAGAGGCTCCTTTGCGGCCTTTGGCTGCACAAGAGGCACCGGCTGCTGCACACGCCAAGGCCATGCCCTCACAACATAGTTTGGGTCTTTAAATCATGTTATGCAAAACATCCCTTTGGGTTATAAAAGCATTGCAATTGGCTATTTGGCACCCAAAGTACAATCATTTTCACTTAAACCCCGTATTTCCATTTTTTTGGGTATTTTTCATAATGTTTCAATCATAAAATGTTAAAAAATAACAAAATATGTTGGAATGGTCCAATATTTTTTCAAAACATTCTATTAACCTTTGGAAGACATCAAAATTTAGTTTTCAGAAAAATACATTAAAATGGATTTTTCATAGTTTTTTAAATTTAATAGGTTTTTTAATATTAAAAATTAATAAAAAAATAAATATTTATCAGAAAACTATGATTTTTATATGAAAATAATCTTTTGATTTTTCCTTAATTTCATACCAAGTTTCATTTGATTTGGATATTTGAAACTCAAAAAATAGACCGGGATATTTTGGGGGCGGTCATGTCTCCTTCTGGAAAGGGGCAAAGAGCATAAGAGCTACCTTGAGGGAGGGGGGTGCCACTCCCCTGGTGGTTTTTGAGGGGCCGCACAGAGGGGCATTAGACAATGAGTGGGCATGGTAGGCAAACCCAAATGACCCATGGCATAGGAAAAAAAGTGAAATCGCACGTGGGTTTCGATGAGTTGGCCCTTGGTGTGCGCCGAGGCCTGCCACTGCGTGCGGCTGGATGCGCATGGCTACCTGCCTTGCGTGCCATGAGCCCACAGCTGCTATAACGTGTGCCAATTGCGGTACAGCATGCTCAACGAAGGTGCACGTGCATGCGAATGGTCAGCCCTTCTGTCGTACAATGCCGCCCCCTTCTGCCGCATAGCGTTGCCTGCCACCGTGGGATGCTGGAAGCATATGGATTCCTACCATGCGCTGCCAAGCCCCCACTTCTACTGCCATATGTGCCCGTTGACGCACAGCATTTCCAAGGAAGGTGTAGCTTGTGAAAACCTGTACATGGCGCGTCCGTTCCGACAGTCATCCCCTCTGCCGCACACAGTTGCTTGCCATTATGTGCTGCTATGCATGCATGGCTGCCTA